>NW_007726161.1:1191015-1222445 GCF_000696425.1 Galeopterus variegatus
TGCTTAACATCACTAATCATTAGAGAAATGCTAATCCAAACCACATTGATATTACCACTTCACAACCATTACAAGGGCTATTATAGAAAAAAAACAAAATGGAAAATAAGTGTCGGTAAGGATGTGGAGAAATTGGAACCACCACACATTGCTGGTGGGAATGTAAAATGGTGCAGCCATTTTGAAAATAATATAGAAGTTCCCGAAAAAATTAAACATAGGATTATCACATGATCAGAAATTCCAGTTCTGGGGCTGGCCCGTGGCTCATTCAGGAGAGTGTGGTGCTGATAACACCAAGGCCCCGGGTTCGGATCCCACATAGGGATGGCCGGTTCGCTCACTGGGTGAGCATGGTGCTGACAACACCAAGTCAAGGGTTAAGATCCCCTTACCGGTCATCTTTAAAAAAAAAAAAAAGAAATTCCAGTTCTGGGTATATACCCCAAAGAATTGAAAGCAGGGTCTCAAAACAGATATTTGTATGAACCAATGTTCATAGCAGCATTATTTACAATAGCCAAAAGGTGGAAATAACCGAAATATCCATTGACAAATGAATGGATAAACAAAATGTGGCATATACATACAATGGAATATTATTCATACCGAAAAAGGAAGGAAATTCTGACATATGCTACAACATGGGTGAACCTTGGAAACATTATGCTAAGTGAAATAAGCCAGACACGGGGGACAAATATTGTGTGATTCTACTTATATGTTGTAGTGGATTGAATTATGTCCCCCCAAAATTCACTGAAGCTTGAATTGTGTCCCCCAAATTTTATGTATTAGAAACTTGGCCCCCACTGTGACTGTTAGGAGGGTGGGAAATCCTATTATGGTAATCGATAGGTGGAGCCTTGAAGAGGTGATTAGGTTGTAGGACCATGCAGTAGTGAATGGATTAAAAATCGTCGTCAGGGGTGTGGTTCTGAGGGCTTTAAAAAAAGAGAGAGCAGAGTCTGTCTTTCTCTCTCTTGCTCTCTCTGCTCCATTATTTCACAATGTGATTCTCTGCGTCACTGAAGTCACCACCAAGACCCTCACCAGATGTGTTCCCTGGACTTTGGACTTCCGAGCCTCTGAAACTGTAAGCAATAAATTTCATTTTCTTTATAAATCACCCAGTTTCAGGTATTTTGTTATAAGCCACAGAAACAGACTAATACATATGTGGTACCTAGAGTGGTCAAATTCACAGAGGGAAAGTAGAGTGGTAGTTGCCAGGGGCTGGGGGGAAAGGGGCATGGGAGTTGCTGTTCAATGGGAACAGAGTTTCAGTTTTGCACAATGAAAGTTCTGAAGATGGATGGTGGTGATGGTTGTACAACAGTATGAATGCACTCAATGCCACTGAACTGTAACCTAAAAATGGTTAAAATGGTAACTTTTATGTTATGCCTATTTTACTTTGAAAAAAAGTAATGGGATGTTACTTCTGAGATTAGGTTGCAAAAAGACTGACTTCCACCTTGCTTGCCCTCATCCTCTCTAACTCACCCCGAGGGGAAATAGTTGGCATACTGTGAGCTGCCCTGTGGAGAGGCCCACGTGGCAAGGAAATGCTGCCTTCAGTCAACAGCCGTGAGAGTGGGTTTGGATGTGGATCCTTCCCCATCAGGCCTTGGGATGCCTGCAGCCCCAGCTGACACCTCCACTGCAACCTTGTGAGAGACTGAGCCAGAGGACTCACCTGAGCTGCACCCAGATTCCTGGCCTACAGAAGCTGTGAGATAATAAAAAAAGTTTGTTGTTTCAAGCAGCTAAATTTCAGGATAACTTGTTATGCAGAAATAACTAATACAGTTGTTACTATTTTTTTTTTTTTTTTTTTAAAGATGACCGGTAAGGGGATCTTAACCCTTGACTTGGTGTTGTCAGCACCACGCTCAGCCAGTGAGTGAACCGGCCATCCCTATGTGGGATCCGAACCCGGGGCCTTGGTGTTATCAGCACCGCAGTCTCCCGAGTGAGCCACGGGCCGGCCCATTGTTACTATTTTTTAAAAAATGATTTATTATCCAATATATTATCTTATAATCTGTTTTTTTTTTTCACTTAGAAATATATTTTGACATTTACTTGTAAGAAAGCATACTTTTCTACAACTTGATTTTTTTTAATGGGTCTGTATGTGGGATCCGAACCCTCGGCGGGAGCGCCGCTGCGCTTCCCAAGCAGCGCACTATAGCAGTGCGCCACCGGGCCGGCCCAGGAGGGTCTCTTGAAGACAGCATATAGTTGGGTCTAGCTTCTCAATATAATCAGTCCCTCTGTGTCTTTTGTCTTTTTTTTTTTTTTTTAAAGATGACCGGTAAGGGGATCTTAACCCTTGACTTGGTGTTGTCAGCACCATGCTCAGCCAGTGAGCGAACCGGCCATCCCTATGTGGGATCCGAACCCAGGGCCTTGGTGTTATTAGCACCGCACTCTACCGAGTGAGCCACGGGCCAGCCCTATTTCATTTCTATAAGATTTTAGGGACATAAAAGCAAATCTATTACCCCCTAGATCAGGCAAAAGAGGTCCTTGCTCTGGGCCCCACAATTTAGAAAGTCCCATATTAAAACCACATATAAAATAAATTTATCAAATAATGAGATAAGGGGCTGGCCCGGTGGCGCACTGCTATAGTGCACCGCTTGGGAAGCGCGGCAGCGCTCCCGCCGAGTGTTCGGATCCCACATACAGACCGGTTCCCGCTCACTGGCTGAGCGAGGCGCGGGAGCAACACCGAGGGCTGCGATCCCGTTGCCGGTCCCGGTCCGGTACGGGGGCGACACTGAGGGTTGCGATCCGTTGCCGGACACGGAAAAAGACAAAAAAAAAAAAATAATAATAATAATGAGATAAAACTGAAATATCAGAATCAAATTGCAGGCAATTGTTAAGAATGACATAGGCAGGGGCTGGCTGGTTAGCTAAGTTTGTTAGAACGTGATGCTGATAACAGCAAGGTCCAGAGTTTGATCCCTGTACCTGCCAGCTGCCAAAAAAAAAAAAAAAAAAAAAAAAAAAAAGAATGGTATAGCAATTGTCACCCTATTAGAAATGAATGAATACAGGGATAAAGGCCAGAAGTCTGAATAAACCTAATTCTGCCAGCCATGGGTGCAAAGGGGTCACATGACTGTGTGGCCACATAGGTTACTCTGCATGACAAGAACGTATGGGCACTTCTGCCACTCAGCAGCCAGCACTCAGAGCTGGTGCAACACAACCCACAACCCTCAACCCCTACTCTTACGAGGGATACTGCTCAGGCCCCAGGAAAATGCTTCTCCACATCTCTCATGACCGTGAAACAAAAGGCACCTGCACCCAAATGACATGAAGGGTTTTGGTTGATTTTGTCATTATGAATGTAAATTTGTCAAGGTAGGAAGATAGAACATATTTTATTTAACATCATTTAAAATATTTGCTTGCCCCATTTAAATATTTAGGGTCTCCAATGACATGTGGGTCTCCATTTGTACTCTTGCCACCAACCCCACAAATGTCAAGGACAGGCCTCGGCAAGTATAATGCTATATTGAAACAAAATCCAAGCTATAAAGACGTATCTTTTTTTTTTTTTTTTGGTATCTCTTGGTTTTAATTTCTATTTTTAATTAGGGAGAATGATCATTTTTCACACATTTGTGGGTCATTTGTTATAAGGCTGCACTCTAACCAACTGACCCAACTGGCCAGCCCATTGTGGGCTGTTTTTATTTCTTCTTCTGAGACTAGTCTATTCACATCCTTTGTTCATTTATCTGCTCTGGATATTAATCCTTTTTAATACATTTCCCCGTCATTTTAAGTAAGTCTCTTTATTTCATTTCTTTTTTTTTTTTTCATTTTTTTTATTGTGGTAAAATACACATAACATAAAATACACCAACTTAACCTTTTATTTATTTATTCATTTTTTTGCAGCTAGCCAGTATGGGGATTCAAACCTTCGACCTTGGTGTTATAACACCATGCTCTAACCAACTGAACTGGCATCGTCTCCAGGGTCCATATTGCTGGGAAATGCCCAATGCAGCCATTTTTAAGCATACACTTTGGTGATATTAAATATATTCCATATCACTATCCATCTCCAGAACTCCTTTCATCTTGTGAAACTGAAACTCTGTACCCATTAAACAATAATTCCCTGTTTCCCCTCCTCCCGGTCCTTGGCAATTATCATCCTACTTTCTGTCTCTATGAATTTGACTATTCAAGGAACCTCATGTAAAGTGGAATCATACAATGTCTTTTGGCAATTGGCTTATTTCACTTAGCATATGTCCTCAAGGTTCATTCATGTTGCATCATGTGCCAGATGTTCCTTCCTTTTTCAGGCTGAATAATATGCCACTGTTAAGTATATTACACATTTTGCTTCTTCATTCATCTGTCGGTGGACACTTGGGTTGTTTCCATGCTTTAGCTATTGTGCTAATGCTGCTATGAACACGGTGTACAAATATCTGAGACCCTGATTTCAATTCTATTGAGTATATACCCAGAAGTGGAATTGCTGGATCATATGGTAATTCTATTTTTAATTTTCTGAGGAACTGTATTCTGAGCACTTCCCAGCAATATGGACCCTGGAGACGATGCCAGTGTAGCACAGTTACTAAGGGCAGAGGTTTTGGTATCAGATTGACCAGGTTCCAGTTCTCTGTGTGTGATTTTGGGCAAATTATTTAACCTACCTCTCTAAACCTCAGTTTTCTCATCTGTTAAACTACTACTGTTAAAATACTACTGACTTCAATAACATAATGCATATACATTGCTTAAGTACAGTATAGTTAAGTACTCAATACTGTTGTTATCTAATGAACATTTACATAGTACATTTGTAATATGCAAAAAAATCATACCTTTGAATTACATAACTGTTATAAGAAAATAAATAAAGATATACCAGTTAAAGGCAAGGAGACGGTGTAACAATTCAATCATAGTGAACTGGAATCAAGAGGTCAGAACATCCTTGAGCAAGTTACTTCTCCTCTTCCTTCCTTAGAAACTGTGGGCTGATGGAGACTCCCCTGCTACCTGCTGTTCCCGAGAGTGGATGTTGCACCATTGTGTCAACTAGGCCAGCAGTCGTAATCAGCTATTAAAACTATGTCAATCTGTTTTTTTCTGCTGTGACAAAACATAAGATCTGGAGCCATGGAAGCTTGACTCACAGTATCTTCCCAAACACAAGCAATCAGCCAGAGGACAAACATTGGCCTGCCTGAGTCAGTGAAAAATTCCAGATGTTTGTAGCTCATTAACTGCTAAATTGACAGCTATGGAGGCTGTCAAGTGTGATGAATAAGTAGACCTTACTAGCTCCATGTTCCCATGAAGAAAGAACTGTCCCACAGGCATATTTTTCAAAAGAGCCATATACAACATGTGATGTTTAAAAAAACTTCTATACTTCTTTCTATTTCCCTTCTACATAATTTCACCAACCCCTCTTACCGATCTAATGTCAGAGAAGCAGCCATAAATAATAAGGAAGGAAAATAGTATCCTCAAGGGCAGAAGCTTGGGACTTACCTTTTGCCTTAATGGTGGGAACATAAATGGATACATAATTTCTGGAAGGTATTTAGTAATATATATCAAAAACCTTACCTATATAATTACCTTGTGACCTAGTAATTTCACCCCTGAGAATTTATTTAAAGGAAATTTACTGAAGAAAATGAAGATTTATGTATAAGGCTCTTCCAATCAGCATAGAATAGCAAAAAACTGGAAATAACAATGGAGGAGAGTACAATTAGTGACAGATGGTCATAACATAAAATACTGTTAACAACAATGTAGCTATGTATAGAAACTGAAGCACAGAGAAGTTAAACAACCTAAGTCACATATTCTAGGAAGCTACAAAGCTACGATTTGACGCTAGGCAGCCTTTGGAGTCTGTGCTATCACTACTCATACGGCCTCTCAGTATAGAAAAAAGACTGGAAGGACATGCCTTCAAATAGTTATCAATTGTTATTTCTGGGAGGTGAGATGTTGAGCAATTTTAATTTAATTTAATTTAAATTTTATTTTTTATCTGCCTTTTCTACAGTTATTAGTGACTTATGTAACAAGACAAAACCCCCATGAAAATGTTTAAAATACGAGATCTCGGCTGTAGACTTGAATAAGTTCTCTGAGCCTCAGTGTCTTCATCTGGAGAATGGCAGTCGTACCTATCCTATAGAGCTAACAATAGGACTGAATGAAATAATGAATGCGAAATCACTTTGATGATATAGATTTAGAATATGTTGAAAATGCTGGGTTCTATCACAGTACAAACAAGAAAATGATAAAGCAAACATGTTTACAGAAATTCAGAGATTGCTGTTGAGCAAACACTGGGAGCTTGAGTGGTTTCATATCTCACTTGATTCTCTTCAGAGCCTCCCATTATTTCTGAGCTGGAGATTGAAGATCTCTTCATACCATGGGTATGAATACTTGGGAGATGGGTGTTGTCATGGTCTTACACTTAAGTAGATGGCTCATATATATATATATATATATTTTTTTTTTTTTTTCCCTTCTTTTGGTAAGTATTGGGTTTTCCAGATTTCCTCTTACTATCAATCCAGTTGCCAGTCTCAGCCTGTTTTGGTTGCTCTTCTCAAGGTTGGTTCCCATCTCTCTGTTCACCCAGCTTCTGGCCTGAAGGACTAGATGCTTAAGCCCTGGAGTGGGTCAAGAAATGAACAGCTGGGATCAACAGACTAGCAGGGAGCCCATCTGTGTGATAAACACTTTTAAAAATGAATCTAAATAACTTTGGGGGTTCAGGAGCTAGTTTCTCACTTTTTTTGATTGCTTGTTAGGTGTGATCACCAACTTTGAGACTTACAGAGAAAAAAGGGGGTTTCCTTCATACATACACATCCACACTGGGGGCTTGTCCTTAGAAAAACTTAGGGCAGTATTTCTCAACTAGAGTGAGGCCTTGGAATCAGCTGGATTGGAAAACCCAAGCACCCACCCTCAAAGATTCTGATTCTGGGATAGGGTCTGGGCATCAGAATCCTTTAAATGTCTCGAAGGTTGAACCCCTGGGTCAGAGTCACAGGAGGCACAGGAGTTTAGTTTGACTTCCTCTGCCCCATTTAGTAATTAGACCGAAATGGCTGCAATGGCTGAGAACAGATTTGCAACATCCCAGGAATTGTGGGCATGTAGGGACAAGCAGCAGATGCTTCCCCAGGAAACACATTCATGGTGTGGAAAGGGTGTGTGTTTTGATAAGTTGGGCAACAAGATCAGAGCCCTGAGGCACATCAAAACATTGGGCAGGTGTCCTACTTTACACTTTTGGCAGGTTCCAAGAATTTGCTGCTTCTAACTGACATAAGCCATCAGCTGACAGACGTGCAAGCATTCAAAGCTGACACTCTGAATTTATAGATGAACTTGAGGGAGAAAAAGAACCAAACAGGTTTTGTTTTGAACAGACCCACGGGAGTGAGGTGACGTGGGGTGAGAATGACCCAGCCCGAAACCAGTCAGTCCGACTAAAGATTTGTTCCAAAGGTATGGCAAACCCGGGTGATTGCCCCAAGTGTCCTGGCACTTGTGGGGTCTATAATACAATAAGCCTCAGTCTATAACTTGCCCACTCTCCAAATTGGACTTTCAGAAACACCCCCCCGCTTTTTTTTTTTTTTGAAGTTAAATTGGACTTTCAGAAACCCCCCCCCGCTTTTTTTTTTTTTTTAAACCCCACTTCTACTTACAGATTAAGGCCCATATGAACCTCATTCACTGTTGTAACCCCAGGGCTTGGTAGAATGCCTGGCACAAAGTAGGCACAAAGATAAATCTTTGCCAAATGTTTTGGATTAAACACCCATGTATTTATTCTGCGTCTACTTTATTTTTTTTAAAGAAGATGACCGGTAAGGGGATCTCAACCCTTGGCTTGGTGTTGTCAACACCACGCTCAGCCAGTGAGCCAACCGGCCATTCCTATATAGGATCCAAACCCGTGGCCTTGGTGTTATCAGCACCGCACTCTTCCGAGTGAGCCACGGGCTGGCACCTGTGTCTACTTTATAAACCTGCTGAACCTGCAGCTAGGTTACCCCAAAAGCTGCAGCAGCGGACTTCCCACAAGGGAGTGGCCCAAACCATCCCAAGAAGGGGAGGTTGGGATTCCAAAGAAAGAAGCACTAACACCAGGGTGATCAGTCCAAAGCATTTATAAGGGGAACTTACTTACAGCAGAGTGCTGCAGCATAGCCTCGTGACAAGACAGCAAGAAAACGGATGCTCTACCTGGGTACGTCCACAGCAAAGGGGGTAGGGTATGGAGTTTACACGAGGGTTTAAGGAATTTGGTTCAGGGCCAGGGCCAGTTTCTTTTCAGTATTGTGGGCAACAACCTAGATACCTTTATCAGCACCTGGGAATGTTCAAGACTCCAGCTGTGTTTCAAATTGGTTGGGAGGAATGCTCAGCTGGCTGGGTCACAGAGGGATCAAGGCACTCTGTGATTTTCTCAGAGGACACAGAAAGAAAACTAGGGAAACTGAGGGGCCCTATATTATGCATTTGGCTCCCAGTATTGGTGCTCTACATCCTGAGAGCTGTTTGTTTGCATCAACATTTTCCTATTTGAACTGAGAACCACGAATTGGATTGTGTCAGTGCAACTGACTTTAAAGACCAGCATGGGATAGGCATAGGCTGTACCAGAGGTGTTGTGAGGCTGCCACATGGAAAAGGAACCAGAACACCCAATTGAGAATTTAAAGGGGGTTTTTATTGGCTGACCGGCGACTGTCCCTCCAAGAAGGTCTCGGAAGAGAGCAGCCCTGACTTGAAGTTTAGGGGTTTTTTATTTTTTTTTATTTTTTATTTATTTTTTAAAAAGATGACCGGTAAGGGGATCTCAACCCTTGGCTTGGTGTTGTCAGCACCACGCTCAGCTAGTGAGCAAACCGGCCATCCCTATATAGGATCCGAACCTGTGGCCTTGGTGTTATCAGCACCGCACTCTACCGAGTGAGCCACGGGCCGGCCTTTAGGGGTTTTTTAAAAAGGTACATTTTTACATTAGTCACACAGTTAAAATTATCAAATAGTCACACGCATACACACATACCCTCCTGGCATGAGGAGGGGGTTTGGGGAGGCCTAGCACAAGCTGATAACAGAAGCTGAAACAAGCCAGTTAATTGTTCAGGGGAGCTTGGGTGGGGAACAGCAAACAAAATTCAAACTTCTCTAAGTGCAGGCTAATATTTAGCTTTTAACTTTTATCAAGGGGGCTGAAGAGCTAGGGGGGATTTTTAAACAACATTTCTTAAGCAATTCAAACACTATTTAAACTTAATCTACCTTGTCACACAACAAGCAGTTTTACAGAAGCCAATTGCGCATGTTATGAAACTGGGGGTCACCCTATCTCAGAGATCCTGAAGGGGGTATTATTTTAACTCCTGTTCTCTAGTTCTGAGCTGTTGTGGGCACTTTGTAAATGCTAATGAATGATGAGGTTGGAGCTATACTGAGTGCAGAAGGGATAAAGTTGAAAGATACTTGGATGATGATAATAAAAAGGAATTAGAAAAAGAAAGTGCTCAGACTGAAAACAGGCTGTCCAGTTTATAAACCATTATATTTAAAAATACATACTGTAAGGGTCCTTTTTGAGGTCAAAGTCTTGAACCCATTAAATACAGCCTGGCTATTATCTAGCTGGATGTTCTAAGCAAGCTTCTTAAATTTTGGGGAAACAGATCACACCTTCACTAAAATAGCAATTGGCTAGCCAGGTACATCTTATTTGACTATGATTAGCATCAGAAAGTCCCTGTGCTTAAATATATCTCATTTTGCCAAATTAGATGAACAAACTGCATCTTTTAAGATGCAGTAATTTTTCTTAAGATCCATGGCTAGGAGAACATAGTGGTTTTTTCTTTCTCTCTCTCTCTCTTTTTCTTTTTAAAAGGTTACCAGTAAGGGGATCTTAACCCTTGGCTTCGTGTTGTCAGCACCACGCTCTCCCAGGGGAGCCAAGGGCTGGCCCTAGAACTTAGTGGTTTGAATTGGATTGGGAGGTGGCGGGGGTGGGGTGGGGTGGTGATGGTAGAGAAAAACTGAGGATTAAAAAACGAATAAGGTGGATTTGTAAAAAGTTAGTGTATATATATATCCTGTAACAATAGTTTATACACACACCGTGAGTGTAAAGTAATGAGATTGATTTGAACCATTTATCGTAATTATTCATGTTCACAGAAGTCAGCGTTCTCTCAAAGCATTCACTTTGGGTTGCTTACACTTTAGATAAGTTGGCCTGTCCCCCTTCCCTGCACCTTGCTGGCATAACCACTGAATGATGTCCTCTCTCTCCCTGTTTTTCACTTACAAATGAGGCAGAAAGGGGAATAAGGAAGCAGCCTTCATTCTCACAGCAAACTTACTGCGCACTTACCACGTGCAAGGCGCTGTGCTGGGCGCAATAAAACCTGGGTTTGCCCCTCAAGGGTGTCTGGAGGGGGGTCACGTAATTATAAAACGGTGTGATAAAAGGCTGTCGTTGAAGTCAAGGACCCGTGGGGACACAGAGAGGAAGTGATTAACCTGATCCGTGTGGGTGTCACAGACGCCTTCGCGGGAAGCCAACTTTTGAATCCAGTGCTAGCGAAGCTGGAGGGTGGGAGGACAGGAAGGGACCGCAGCTTGGAGAACACAAAGTAACAGCGACAGGACGAGAGGACCGCCAGGAGCAAAGGCCGGACAGGAGGGCAGGTTACGCGGCTCAGTGACTCGAACTCGGGAAGACGCCCCCCTTCCCTGGGTCCCCGAGCAGCTGCAGGCCGCGGGCCCGCCAGCAGGAGCGCGCGGCGGCAGCGGCCTCCCGGGCGCAGATGGCCGCCCCGTCCAGCGCCGAGCGCGCCTCGAGGAGGAGTCCGGAGCTAGCGGGAGGGGCCTAGCCGGCCAGCGGCCCGCAGGGTCCCCGGCAGGGAGGCCGGGCCGGGACAGTTATTCCCGACATGCTCCTCCCCGCGAGGATTTCAAACCCTCCGCAGCCCCCACAGCCCGCCCTCGCCCCGGGCCTGCCCTAGCAACAGGCGGCGGCCAGCTTCCCATTGGCCAGCCCCCCCGCCCTCGAGTTCTCATTGGCCAGTCCCCCGCCCTCGAGTTCTCATTGGCCGCGCAGCCTCCCGGCCCCGCTTCTGCGCTCGCCGCTGCCTCCATTTTGTCGGTAGAGGCAGCCGGAGGAGGCCGTGTCGGAGAACGGAGACTCTGGTGTGGTCGGTAGCTAGCTTGTCGGTGCTCGTGGGTTTTGTTCGAATCGTGCCTTGTCTCTCCCTGGAAGGGGAGGGAGGCTTCGACGTCGACAGACAGCCGCCGCCGCAGTCCCGAGCCTGAAGTCGGTGAGTGGTGGCGGCGCCGCGGGCGCGGCCATGTTGGCGGCCGCGCTCCCCATTGTTGGGGGAAGGAGGCGAGCGGCCGGAGAGACCCGAGCCCGGGTGGGCGCCAGGACCCGGCTCGAGGACCAGGGGGCCACCCGGAAGCGTGCGGCTGAGGCGGCGAGCTTTCCGGATTCGAGTTGTCAGTGACTCAGAGTCCGGGAACTCGGGATTTGCTAAATGTTGTCAGGACCGTCGGTTGGAAGGCTCTCAACCTTTGGAAGGAAGAGGGCTTACCGTGTCTTTGGTAACTTGGATTAAGTGAAAATGAAACCGTGAATGCTAACTGGTAACTGTAGGGAGCCGTTAGGTTGTTAGGGCTTGTGAAAACGTATTTTCTTTTAAAACGGGGAGTAGAGGGTGTTGGTAATCAGAGAAAACACCTCGCATGATGTAGACATTGGGAGTGGAGGCTTTGTGTGAAAACGTTTGTGGTGTGTCGAAAGATTGGTAAATTCTGGTGCAACTTTACAAACGTGGTCTCTTTAGAAGATCAGTTTTAAGCCAATTTCTTGACTGTAAAGGTTAACGCTTCCCTAGTTTGACTTAAAACTTTGGTCACAAAATACGTGAGAACCTGAAAGGTCTTTCCTAGGAAAAAGATACAACAAACAAAACTTGTTGAGGGACTTGCAGGCTCCCTTACAAAAATCCCCCAGGAGGTCCTGGGTCATCTCAAGGATGGGAAGAGTTCTTAAATGATAATGATTATGAGGTCAAAGAAAACCATCTTCAGAGACATATTATTTTCTAACTTTTAGCTCAGGAAGTAGCCATTCCTTACAACTATTTCTGTAGTAAATCTAAATGATTTCTTATCACTTTCTTCCGGGTTTTTTTTTTTTTTTTTTAGCAGCAATACACATAAAATCTGAAAAATAATAAAAGCAATATGCTTTTTGAAAACCAACATTGCCATAATTTTCTTGAATATATTTCTAAAACATTTCATAAATATCTTCATATTTACCCTTATCAAACTTAGTTATATATTTATTTGTTTTATGGCAGGGCCATTGCCTTAAAATATTTATTGATTTTTTTTTTTTTTTTTTTTTTTTGGCGGCTGTCCAGTATAGGGATCCACACCGTTGGCCTTGGTGTTATAACGCCGTGTTCTAGTCAGTTGAGCTAACCTACCAGCCCTCTCCCGTATTTTTGAATTGAAATAATGCAGTGATCTTTACTTATTTCTAGCTAGGACTTCTCTCAAACTTGTGTGCTGAGGACACTCAGATGTTGGCCTCAGCTCCCAGGCTGAACTCAACAGATTGGCCCATGAAAACTTCTGTATTGAGACAAAGGAAAGGATCCACCAGAAGGCAACACCTATTATCCTGGGCTTGGCAGCAAGGAAGAGGACAGGTAGTGGAAATCCTGCAATCTGAAAAGCAGACTGAAAGGTATAAAAATTCACATGAAAGTGGGGCAAACAATTTACGATGGACTCATCCTAAACCAATTTTTTTTTAAGTAGAGGATTACTCTGATTTTGTGGGTAGACTGATTTTTCTTAGGGAAGTTAAAGTCTGCATATAATGAAGTGTGAACAGCTTGTTTTAATTTTTGAGTTAAAACAACTGCACAGCCTATTTTTGGGTCTTCCCCAAGATTTCTAGAGTTGCATGTTGGGGCTATAGAAACTTAAAGAAAAATTTTGAACTTTTTTTTATTAGACTTTTACTCAATATTTGTTCCCATTCACTTAACAGGTGACAAAGAAGCTGAAGATGGGTGGTGGAGAGAGGTGTAACATTCCAGCCCCTCAATCTAGAAACGTTAGTAAGAACCAACAGCAGCTTAATAGACAGAAGATCAAGGATCAGAATTCCCAGATGAAGATTGTTCATAAGAAAAAAGAAAGAGGACATGGTTATAACTCATCAGCAGCGGCATGGCAGGCCATGCAAAATGGGGGGAAAAACAAAAATTTTCCAAATAATCAAACTTGGAACACTAGCTTAACAAGTTCCAGCTTGCTTTTTAAGTCTCAAGCCAATCAGAACTATGCTGGAGCCAAATTTAGTGAGCCACCATCACCAAGTGTTCTTCCCAAACCACCAAGCCACTGGGTTCCTGTTTCCTTTAATCCTTCAGATAAAGAAATAATGACATTTCAACTTAAAACCTTACTTAAGGTACAGGTATAAAATAAGATAAAATACTGTTTAAATTTAGTTATGTTTAGGGATAGTTGTCAATTGGTCTGAAACAAATTCACTAGGGGATTTGTGTAAAATTGCTAATTAATGTAAAAATATAATTAGACTTCATCTTGTTTGTTTTGTGTTGTCTGCACTGTGATGTAATGGTAGTATCAGTGCAACTTAAAATAACTAAATTAATAATTGTACTTAACAGTTTTTAATTAAGTAGCTTTTAAAGGAAACCAAGTTTAGATTTGGGAGATGGTAAAGAAATCAACTTTTCTATTGTGTGTTGGAGAAAAATAATTAAGATTATGAAACTGAATCATTATAAGCATCAAGCTAAGACATGGAAGGACTGAGAACTAGTTGAACATTTGAAAGTTTAATGTCCTACAGACACCTAAACCAGTAATAATAGGCCAACAACCTGATGCACTGCCAAAAGAAAATATGAAATTTTCCCAATGAATAGTTGCAGTTTAATAAATTGTACATTGGTGAATGTGGAAAGAGCACTCCAGGCTTATTTGAATGAGGCACAGTATATTCAAAGGCCCTGTTTCTTAAATACAGTGGCTAGGTGTCTGCCAATAAATGCACCAAAACCCTTTTAAAAAATAGAAACAGTATTTGATGGTCACTCAGTAGCTTTCAGAATACATTTTTGTATTACTGTACTGCATAAGCTATTCTGACAGTGATCTGGCCTCATGTCCGTACAAAACTTGCTTAAAGTTGGGAGTTTTAAGAGTGAAAGTTCTAAGTACCTAGGGAAGAAAGAGCCATGTAAATACACGTTAACAAACTTGTAGCATATGTAAAGTTTTCTTGGCCTTTATCTTACAAGAATTGAATATTTTAGTATGAATTTGCTGAATATAAGAACATGGTCTGTTTTTATACTATGGCCTAATTTTAAAGGTCCAAAATAATTTTTTAAAGTTTGCCCTTGTGCTAAAGTGCCAGTATATGTATGTTATGATTTGGTTGTAAACTATATTTCCAAGTAAACCCTACTGTGTGTATAACTATCTGTAGAACTTTAGTTAAGTTTTATAACTAAAATGATTTAAGCTGCTAAAACACTTCCTAGTTTTAAGAGATGTGAAATGCAGTACAGGGCTTCCCCCCTACCGTCACCTTAACCCAAAGATGAACTATTAAAGGGTCCTTCCAACTTTAAAGATTCATTTTGGCTTTCACCAGTTCCTGTAAACCATGATAAAAGTATAGCTTATTGTATGGTGGCACTGTCTTGTTTGTCATGAGTGCCACCCAGGGGACCACTTATGCAAAAGATGTAATCTCTTGCATAATACCTCGATAAGCATGTTCTACCAACTTTAAGGGTAAATGCTAAATATAAGTTAACCCAATAGCAAGTTGAAGAAAAAAGTATGTGGGTCAATTTAAAAATTCTGATAATGCCCTATTTTCTAATGTGGCACCCCTTTTGGTGTTTATAAGCAGAATGAAGTTGCATTTCTCCAAATTCAGATGAAATAATACTGCCCAAGTCAAATATCGATATTCTAAAGACAAGTTTATGTAGTACTTAATGTACAAAATTTGAAGCATGAAATTGAAAATAAAATCGCTTTTCTCCCCAGTGGCTTGTTTTTATTTAAAAACATTAAGGGCTAGCCACTTAGCTCAGTTGGTTAGAGGGCTGTTTTATAACACCAAGATCAAGGGTTTGGATACCCCTTAAAAAAAAAAAAGTGTCCTGACTGCCTAATATTTATTCTTAGAATGCAAGAAACTGAAATATGATACAACTATTGGCTTGAAAAGAGGCAACTAATCTAATTGATAGGATATTTCGTTTCACAGCTATGCAATTAAGCAACTACTTGGGACTCTTCTCCCAGCAGTGCTAACAGTTAAAAACCCAAAAAACCACAGAATACTTGCAAACGGTTTTGAAAGTCAAGTTGAGTAAAGCAGGCTTAATTACCTTTTTCTACATCCTAGGATGTTAGGCTAATAAAAAAAAAAATTAGCACAAAGGAATTACTTAAATTGACAAGTTTTTACACAAGGGAGCCTTTGGAAAAAAACACAAGAACCACACACTTGCTTTCAAATCCATTTTCCAAATGTCAGGGCAGTTTAAACTAGTTCAAGAGTAATCCTTTAAATTCTATACTAGTAATACCACGGCAAGGCTATATAATTCTTCACATAAACTGTAGAAAATAGGTTTGAAGTTGAGGTAGAACCACTATTTGGGTCTTCATTTTTTTTTTCCCTGTTATATTCCCAGTACAATTCCTATGATAACAATGCCAAGGACTGCCAAATTCCTTTCTGTACTGCACTGAAATTTCACTAAACAATTCTCAGCCTAGGTGTTAGTTTTTGATCTACACACAAATACACTAGATTTTTGGTTTGGGATTGACTCAAACCTGGTAAAAGTGCTCAGAATGGAAGGTAGGAGTGGAAAAGTCTCTTGATTAAAATTCAGTAGCTTCAGGGTACCTGAATAAAAGGTCAATGATCATATGAACATCTCACACCTTAGGTACTAATAAAGAGATGGTTGGCATACTAAGTACAGTGACAGGAACTTCCCAGATCAATGCACTGTGAGAACCAAAAAACGGTTGGTACAGAGAACCTATCATGTAGGGCTGCTTCAAATAGCTGTACTGTGAACCTTAAGAAAATGTTATAATTTCAATGTCAAAACGGTTGGTACAGAGAACCTATCATGTAGGGCTGCTTCAAATAGCTGTACTGTGAACCTTCAGAAAATGTTATAATTTCAATGTCATCTTTTTTTTTTTAAAAGATGACCGGTAAGGGGATCTTAACCCTTGACTTGGTGTTGTCAGCACCACTCAGCCAGTGAGCGAACCGGCCATCCCTATGTGGGATACGAACCCGGGGCCTTGGTGTTATCAGCACTGCACTCTCCCGAGTGAGACACAGGCCGGCCCTCAATGTCATCTTTCTGATGGCAGTATACATAGTATGATGGAATCTGGACCTATAACCTATCCCTAAAATGACATTATCTTCCCCCAAACAAGCAAAAGGTGGGAAGAAAACAAGGGGTTTTTAATAAATTTTTACAAACTTTCTAGTGTTTTAGTTGCATTCTCATAGGCAATAACTTTGTAAAGCAAGGACAGATTACATCTCTTAAAACCTCCCACACAAATGAGGGAGAAAACTACCCGGGTAGTCACAACCCTGTAAAGTAGAGGAAATCCTGAAGAAACAAGATTTTCTTGGTTCCTAGACCAGTTTATTATTTTACTCTTCAGCATTCAAAGAAATGTGATCTGCAGAAAACTAGATACAAAGTCCTTTTACTTCTTTACAAACTACGGCCAACTATCAATAAAATGAATTTACATGCCTTGCTTTTCATTCCAAAAAAGAAAAACCCTCACCTTTAATACAAGGGTGAAACAGCTGTTACAAATGCACAGAGACATAATAAACACTGTTAGAGGAAAAGGGCAGAGGAAAAGAAAAATCAAGAGAAGAATCCTTTTCCATAGTGACTAGCAGAATGTCCTGTAGATGTCAATAACTGGAGACAAACAGGTTGCTTATCAGTCTTCACTATCTAAAAAGAATAGTTCACTCCTGGGACTCTTATTTCTGAGCTATTGCTCAAGTCATAGCCTCTCCATTTTGAAATACAATCTCAGGACTTTATAAACAGGAACATGGTCAAGATACAATACAATGAAAAATCTCTAAAATTTAGAGGTTGGAATTTGTAAAGCCCCCTGGAAAGACTCAGCCATAACAGCTATGAGATCTTGGGTTGCATTTAATCTCTTTCTCATCCAGAAAAGTTGTAAGGTGGTGAGAAATGAAAGTGTAAACAAAAAGCCTATCACAAGATAGATATTCCATAGAGGACAATTTTCTCACCTGTAAAATGAGTATAGTACCCATTTTCCAGGAGTTTTTAGGATTAAATAGGAATATTTGAAAAGCACATAGCTTGGCATGTTAAGTGCTGAATAATATCAACAGCATTCAATATAAACAGAAACAACTACAGAAGATAACCTAAAGCAACTCATTCTAATTTAACAGCTGCCAAAACCACATGGGCCTTTTCTGATTTACCATATTTAAAACTTTTAGAGAACTATCAAGCATTGTTATTGTACTTGTAAATGACAAAATATTTTCCAACAAAAAATACCAAAAGGCTAGTAAAACAAACAAACAATGTATGTATTCAGCAACATTTTTCTGAACTAAGTATCAACTGAATTTGCAACTAAACCCCCCCTTCCCCCCTTGAATGTTTTAACCTCAATTCAAAAGGAAATGTAGAAGGGATGTAGAGGGCAAAACATCTATGAACTACATATTAAGTTTTAAAAAATATATACAGAACCTCTACCTGTCAGAACCACCGCCTGAATGTTTATGATTATGTAAAGATATAAAATACATTTTATAATTAAACCTAAACTCATCTTTGCTCTAACTCTAAATTCCATAATAACAATTTTACTGTCTTCAGAAAATAAAGCTATAAAATTTTTTTCCCATTTGAAATGAAAACAAAAAAACAAGCAAAGATGAGCCAAATGAAAAATTATGGACTCTAATCTAGAATCTACCACTTACTTGGTGCGTTGACTCATCTTGGGCACGTTTAAAAATTTTTAAAAATAAAATAGAAATAAAAATTTGGACGGCTACTTGGCTCAGTTGGTTAGAGCACAGCCTTGTAACACTAGGGTCAAGGGTTCGGATACCCTGACAGCCAGGGGCCAAAAACAAAACAAAAACCACCATTCCATACCTCCCTTATGTATATTCTGCTATATTTTCAAAATTGTTAGAAATTAAACCTTAAACTCCACTTCCAGATTTTAGATAATGTTACATGAAAAGTTTTAAATATGTGGCAAAAATATGACCAAAATAAAATATGTAATGGAATCATGTATATAGGTAAACAAATTTCGTATCCTAATAAGGAACTGAGGAATCCAAAACATTTTGTGACACTATAAAAGTTATTTATTCACTATACACAGAACATGTTCCCTATAAAATGTACATGTAAATCACTAAAAAGTATAATTTGCTGAACATTTTCTCAATTACAGAACATACTAAATCAGCTGTGATAACAGCTGTCTGCCTCAAGTCTAATTATAGCACCCAGAGTCTCCTTTATATCTAATGCAAAACTATTTTTGGAATTATTTACTAATATGTGTTTGATGAGGCAGAGTTAACAACTTAATATAATTCTAGTATATTACAGTCACTGCACAATAAATCAGTTTATTACAGATGAAAACAAATCATTTTTTCATTATTTGTATTAATAGGATGCAAACAGAAATACTGGATACTTTTAAATGGCAGATAACCACAAAATTACTTATCTTTGATAATATATTCGGTTTTATAATTACAGTAGGATACGGTGTATAATATTGTTATGAATAATACACCTCAAACAAAACAATGAGGCCATACTGTAAGGATTAACTAGATTGTGCTCAGTAAAGTTATTGAATAAGGGAATCATCTATTTTTCTCCCCAGTTATCCAGTACAATGTTTTTTGCCCACAGTAAGGGCTCAATAAATATTTGCTGAATATACTGACTAGGAAAGAGGTGAGAAGAGATGGGAGCTCTTAGGTGGATATCAAGTATGACTGGAATTTACTCAGGGAAAGAGAGTGGTTAAGGAAGATGCAAACTGCATGTGGCATACAAGTAAATAAACTCAGATGCCAACAAAGCAAATGATTAAGCAGAAAACACTGGCACTGGAATAAACAAAGGCAAGATTTGCCAACAATGGCAAAATGGAACTGACTTTTAAGAGATAACTAAGAAAAAGTTTACATTGGACCATGCCTTTTCCACCCAATTCAGTATGAGACAGACCAATAGAGGCACTATTAAGAGACTATGGCTGTCTTCCTTGATATTCAGACATCCTAGTTTCCAATACTTTATTATGACCTGTTACCTGTGAATCAGTATAAACCTATTCATATTTAGGGATTAGTTTCCACAAGTACAAAGTTGAATTTCCTTTTATTTGTCCTAAAATGCTTACTTTCAAACTTGAAGGGACTTCAATTATTCCATGTAGTTTTCGATAACATTCTTTTATCTTTTCAGACCAGAGTCAAAATATTCTTACAGTATTCATACTGCAGCACCTTCCACCCACCCTTTGGTCGCTTGAACTGCCCTTCTTTGGTTCTTTTTCCGCTTTCAGATCTTTCTTGAAGTGTAGTAAGCAGAACTGTACTGGGTATTCCAGCTGCAGTTTGGTCTTAAATAAAAGAAGGATGTTTGTCAGTTTGGTTTTCTTTATTCTTCTCTGTGGTATACAGGATTTTGTTAGTCGAACTGGATGTAGCAGCTTACTGGGCCAAATTTTCAAGCGAATAGCACAATTAGTCCCAGGTCTTTTCCCTGGGTTGTAACTTAACAGCTCATACTCTATGTAGCACCTTTCCTTTCTCACTGAAGCATTTATCTCTCATTTTTCTTCTTGCTCACTTGGCTTCAAAAATAAAAATAAAAAATGCAGAGACATCTTAAGTAAAAAGAGAGGTGACGTGTCAGCCCTCACTTGAGTGTTGATATGACCACTCTATTTAATATTGAGCCCAGTGCCAGACACTCAGTGGGTACTCAATAATTGTGAAACTTAACCTCTGTAACCCAAAACTGTATTAAAATACTGTGTAAAGATCCTCATCAAGTATCAGTAGGACTCTAACTACCACGGGTTCAACTATAATAAAGTCCTTTTGAAGCTCTTAAGGTACGTCACTTTAGAAACAACATAAAGATTCTCGAAAAAAGGGTCTAAAAACAAGGTGACATGAGTAAAAAATAAAAATGAAAACATCAGGCCTTTTCCTTCTATACAGAGACTGAGAACAATTTCAATGAGCTATCTCCTCAATCTACTTCTCTCAAATTATAGTCCCTTAAAAATACAATCTAAGGGCTGGGCTCAAATCTTGGTTTTGCCCTTTACAGCCTTTTCTTTGTGCCTCAGTTTCCTTATCTGTGATATGGGGAAAATAAAAGTATCTTTCTCACGGTTTTGTGAAGACTAAACGATTTAACACATAGCCTTTTGAACAGTGTCTGGCACATCATAAACATTAAATAAATTATCAGCTATAATTGTCATTGTAGAGCAGCTAGAATTCAAACCACAAAACACCTAAACTAAACCACTTCCCCAAAGTGGTTATCACTTAATATTAACTGCTCACCAATATTAGATGAAAAAGAATTTTTAAATCATGCCGTAAACATAAGGCTCAACCTATCTTGTTTAGGAAGAGGGAGAGCAGAATTATTGATCTGACCAATAGTAAGTATAAACTTATAATTAGGTGACCCAAATTTGATTTTAATAGGTATCTTACCACTACCAAATAACCTCAAGTTATTTAACCCAAGAGGCTTAATGAGCATATGAAACAAGTCTGACATTACATAAGGTATTCTTAAGTACTACATAAAAGATGTAGCTTTCTGGCAAGTTTTATCATTTCCAAAGTAAAAGTTAGTTGTACCTAGTGCAACACTGATTAAAAATATTTCTAAATCTACAAAGGATCGTTTCCACTGTTATTTTAGAATCATATTCAATACTTATAATAATTCCAGTTAATCATTATTTCCTTCATTTTGTTTTTATTATAGCATGTTTGCTTAATTTACAGCAAGCAGAAAATAAGCTGGGTCTTGTTTTGATCCAAACATCGATGTTTTAAAGGTTGTACACAATATTTGTTAAAAAGAACATATAAAAATACCTTTTTAGAAGCTTCTATAAGAAAGAAAATACAAAGTTTAACCCCACAACTTTCCTCTTTGCTAGAACTGCAAACTACTGCTACAGTTTTAAATAGACTTTTTGCTGTTTAAACTATACATCCAGGAAAATCTAAAAAAATTAAAGAAACGTGCATATAAATGATTGCATAGCAGAACATGAACATTAACTGCAAACAGTAAAGAAATGAAAGTTAGAAATACTATCAAATATACAAAGGTTCTAGAATCAATCCTTTAAACACATTCCACAAACAGTATTTTAAAACCATCTTTTTGTTCTTTACAGGCAAGGCCTAGATTACTAAAACCAAAATTGAAAAAGTAATCCTCTAAAAGGAATCATTTCCCCACAATATTTCTTACTTACATTTGCAAGCAAGCAATCTGAGATTTTTAAAGATGCTAGCTTTTTATTCTGAAATGAGACTGGACATGTCAAGTCACTTTTATTGCCCCAAAATGATCTTTCAGAGAAATACTAGAAATTATAAATGGTTAAGGGTATTATTCCTTCCTCATTTTTAGTTTGGTACTACATTGATAATCAAAAACTCGAGACGTGACTCTTGCTTAAAACTGACTAATCCTTTTCCCAAAATTATTTTAAACTTCATGGCACCACAGAATCACCTAGAATGGGAGTGTTGTCTTTCAACTTGCCTCACATTAAATAAATTGAGGTGTGAAGAGCAAGCCTCCCTCATAAAGAGGTAGGCAAATTTTGATACAAATGCACATGTCAAGTGCTGTAAGATTCAAAATTCAGTTCTTTTACACTACGCACACAAAACCCACTTTGAAACAATTTACTTTCTTCTAACAGCAGTAAGAATACTAAGCAATTTTATGCAACAATGCTCCTTAAATTTTAGAACACTACATAAGAACATTATTTCCCCCCGTAAAGTTACTTCTGCCAGCATTGACCTCAAATTTTAAGGTGAATTTTTCTGATTTATGTATGTTCCAAACCTTCTTAGAAACCAGAAAAAAAGCAGTGAAGGCTCCATGTTTCAGTCAAAAACTCCTCTCAATCTCCCTGAAAATGCTCCTTAACCCAGTTGGCATCATTCCCCAAGACAGTGGGGTTGACAAAAGAACTATTCCACACTGCATCATAAACTATTATCATTGGCCTACACATCAACAAGACAAAAAGGTCCACCCTGAACCTAAATGTGTCTGAGCAGTCAGTGTTGTACTGTAGCTACAACTTCACTTTTGTATCATTCTATCTTATTAGCAAGCTACATTTTTAGGTTAACAGTTCTACCAAATATGGATATTAAAGTTTATTTTTAATAAGACAATGTTGCAAATTATGGTCAACCAACATCTTTTCACCAAATACTTCAAGCATAAAAAATGAGAATCTTTACAAAAATATACAGAGACACCACGAATTGGTAGCTGCCCATAACATTAAACAGACTGGACTCTTAAGAGTGGCTTCTCAACAGCATATCATTTTAATTATAACCATTGCCTGGTACAGGGAAAACTAACAAGTGTTTTTTAAGCATCATTGCAACATTGTATTCCTGATAATTTAAGTAAACCAAACTATGAGTAAATGAATGATACATGCCTAAAAATTATCATGGTTTATAATATCAGTGGCCACTGGACTTAGGACTAGTCCAAGACCTTGATCTAGATTTTGACCTAGACCTAGACTGTGATCTTGACTGAGATTTGGATCTAGGTGGTTCTTTTTTCCTTGATTCCTTTTCATATCTTGAGCCAGACTTATAATGTGTTTTGGAATCTGTTTTAGAGGTGCCTCTAGTTTTGGTGTGAGATGCAGACCTAGAACGTGATTTAGCCTTCATTTCTTTCTTGGGCTGGGACTTGGACCGTGATCTTGAATTGGATTTAGATCTTGAAAAAGATCGATTTCGGTGTTTGAATCTTTCAAAACAGAGGAGAGATACAATTAGAGTAAAAATTAGATTCTATATTAATCAAATTTGTTATTTTTAGAGCAAAAGTTCACTCTGAAATTGAAAAACATGTAAGTCTTTTTCAAAGCAAAGTTATTTACCTATCATTGTCGGAATGGCTTCTGCTACGCCGTGGTCTTCCAGTCGGTCTACTGCTAAAAAGCATATCAGAAAAAGCAAACAGTGACAAATGTCTATTTATAGTCTTAGAAGTTTCTAATTAAAAGCGAACCATAAAACTTTTTAAATGAAATATGAAAATATTTTTAGTCTCAACGAAGCATTCAATGTATATAATTAACAGTGTATAAAAAGGACCGAGCCCGTGGCGCACTCGGGAGAGTGCGGCGCTGGGAGCACAGCAGCGCTCCCGCCGCGGGTTCGGATCCTATATAGGGCTGACCGGTGCGCACACTGGCTGAGCGTGGTGCGGCCGGTCTCAAAAAGGACAAAAAAAAAAAGTGTATAAAAAGGCAAAAAAAATTTAAATGCTAACAAACATACATTTTATTTATTTATTTAATTTTTTTATTTTTTGTCTTTTGTCTTTTTCCGTGTCCGGCAACGGATCGCAACCCTCAGTGTTGCCCCCGTACTGGACCGGGGACCGGCAATGGGTTTGCAACCCTCGGTGTTGCCCCTGTGCCTCGCTCAGCCAGTGAGCGGGAACCGGTCCGTATGAGGGATCCGAACCCTCGGGCTGGAGCGCTGCCGCGCTTCCCAAGCGGTGCACTATCCAGTGCGCCACCGGGCCGGCCCCCAAACATACATTTTAAAAAACAGATCATTGTGCTACACATCACACTTACTTTCTAGGACTATAAGATCTTCTATAGTTGTAATCAAAAGACCGACTTCTTGATCTCCTTCTTTCATAACTTCGGCTTCGAGAACGTCTGTATCTGTCATAATCATCATAGCGTGAAGAACTGTACACGTTCCTCCCTTCCTTGGCTTTCATCTGATTTGGCGCTAGGAAATATATAAAACAGAAATATTTAGAAACATTAAAAACTTAGTCAAGTCCACAAATCATAGGGAAAAAAAAAATCCCTGTATCCCCTTTGTTTATACCAAGGAAAGTGTGTATGTGTTTTGGAATCTGTTTTAGAGAGGTACCTGTAGTTTTGGTATGAGATGCAGCTCTAGAAAGTGATTTAGCCGTCATTTCTTTCTTGGGCTGGGTCAAGGTTAAATGTGAATAATAATCTTGGAAAAGGGATTTATTTATTTTCAAGGAAGTCTATCGGAGACTTCTTTTTTTTTTTTTTTGTCTTTTGTCTTTTTTTCCGTGTCCGGCAACGGATCGCAACCCTCAGTGTTGCCCCCGTACCGGACCGGGGACCGGCAACGGGATTGCAAGCCTCGGTGTTGCTCCCGCACCTCGCTCAGCCAGTGAGCGGGAACCGGTCTGCACGTGGGATCCGAACCCTTGGACGGGAGCGCCGCCGCGCTTCCCAAGCAGCGCACTATCCAGTGCGCCACCGGGCCGGCCCCGGAGACTTCTTAGACATGCCAACTACTTTGACATTAGGAATCTATACCCATAAATGTATTTTTTAAAATTCCAAATAGAAATATGAACAAATTTTGAACAATATGCTGGTTTGAAATTATTTGCCACTGTTTCCATTCATTAGGAACACAATTAACAACAACAAAATACTTACTGGTGACCCAGGAACAATGTGTAGTGTAAAAATGCAGTAATATATAAATATACAGTTCTGAGACCGTGACAAAGAGAAGTGGGAGAGATAACACTTACTGAATGCTTTACACATACCTACACCCTTGGACATTCTCAGTTCTTATATTATCTCATCCAATTCTTTTTTTTTTTTTTAAGATGACCGATAAGGGGATCTTAACCCTTGACTTGGTGTTGTCAGCACCAGGCTCTCCCAAATGAGCTAACTGGCCATCCCTATATAGGGATCTAAACCCGTGGCCTTGGTGTTATCAGCACCACACTCTCTCAAGTGAGCCATGGGCCAGCCTCTCATCCAATTCTATTAAGCAGATACTTCATATATGGGTGTATGGCGTATGTATATATAAATAGAACAGTGAATACCCAGGAATCTATTACCCAACTCAAGAACAAAAGAATTACCAATAGCTTGTGTCTACCTAAGTGCTCCTCTCTTCAGCAGCTAATTTAATCTCTTTTAGTATCTTGCCCAACATAACATAATAGCTGAGCCAGAATTCAAACCCCAGGTCTATCTGACCCTAAAGCCTCTACTCCTGCCTCATTAGTATGTAGCTAACATCTGGTACATACCTGCATAATGATAAAAACCAAGCACCAATACAAAATCTAATCTAAGGGCTGGCCGGTTAGCTCAGTTGGTTAGAGTGGGCGGTGTTAACACCACGGTCAAGGATTAGGATCCTCACACCAGTCAGCTGCTAAAAAAAAAAAATCTATTCTAGATTAACCTAGATACCCTATCCCTGTCTAATTCTATCTGTTCATTTCCATAGCCATGCACCTATATAATTACCCAATTATACTTTGAAGATCTTTATGAGGAAGAAAAATAGCTCTAGAGACCCAAAACTGTTCATGTTTTATCCCTTTCAATTCCATCTCTAGTATATTAAACAGACCACAGTTGATAATATTCATAAACTTTCTGAAGAGTCCCAATATATTTCAGGCATTTGATCGCCACAGCTGACCTACCCTGAAACTTTGTAATCCATCTGAAAAATATGAAGTATTAAACATACTCTATCTTCTGAACAGATATACAAACTGCATAAACACTTCCAAGAGGAAATCTCAAAACACTCTAAAAATAATACATTTTACATATGTTAGGCATAAAGATACTTACTCTTCCGATCCCCCTGTGCAAACTGTATTTCAATCTGACGTCCACAAATCCATTTTCTGTCCAAATTATGCAAAGCATCTTCAGCATCACGAACATCCTCAAATGTGCTAAATGTTAAGGGGCTTGGGAAGTTTTGCAAACTTTGATAATGAATGAAAATTCAGTTGGTAAGTCTGGAACAATTCACAATCTCCCAATACTGTTCTAGAAAATCAACCAGACTCCACTTAGTAATTGGTTGATTCAGCCATTAATACTTCACAATATAAAAGCACCTGTGATTTCCTAAGGCATGCATTTTTTAAAACACATGAATACAAACTGTAAAGTTATTACTGAAATAAGATCTGTTATAGCTGAATCACCAAGTTATCTTAGCAAAAAAATTTTCCTGAGTTTTAAGGATTAACTTTACAAAATAAGACATAAAAGAAAAACAAATGTCAGTTCTGTTGGATGTTTAAAAAAAAAAATTCTTAAAACCCAAATACTGTTTTTCATCTATGTGCTTCAAATGAGTTACAAAATAAGACATAAAAGAAAAACAAATGTCAGTTCTGTTGGATGTTTAAAAAAAAAAAATTCTTAAAACCCAAATACTGTTTTTCATCTATGTGCTTCAAATGAAAAAAAAAAAATGCCAATAGTTCTTGTGTAAGCAAGCAGAATATGCCTTACCCTACAAGAGATGAAAGCACTAACTTCAAATTTATTTTGCTGTTTTTTCAAATATACCTAAACTATTATTTCATGTAGTTGCCTTCCTTGTGTCACATAGGGAAGACTGACATGCTAGCCACTTGTGGGTATGAAGACAGAGTTCAAGCAATACTTAAGACAGTCACTGTATCAAAAGGGTATTACATCCATGCACAAACTATAAATGCATGCTATCAAGAAATAAGACTATTAAAGGACTCCTAGAATGAAAATCCTGGTTTTCAACTTGAGAATTTCAAGATAGCATTTACCATCATTAAGCAGGCATTGCTGGTACTTGTTTTTGATCTGAAAAGCTGCTTTGTCCTCCTCCCTCACGTCAGCAGCAATACTGTGAGAACCTCAGGCTTTACAGTTATTCTGTCCAAACCTACCTCTTTTTTTAAAACCACCATTCTAACGGAAGCCAAGTACACATTCCAGGCGATGTTGGATATGAAAGGTTTGGAAATCGAGCTAGGTCAGGTTTGGGTATAGATTTTCATTTTATCGTAAAAATCACTATTCTAGCCTTGCCCATTTCTATTTCAGCGACACACTCCTTTTAAGACCAATACTGCTGTTTTTCAATTTCAAAGACTGAATAGTCTACCTCACTGTACCTCCCACTTTTTATTCTGAAAAGAATTAAGGTAGGTTTCCAGTGCTCTCTTTCTGAAGCCATTATGTGTAGGTAAAATGGAGAGGTTTTCCCAGATCTTAAATAATTGGGCTTTCAACATGAAAGGAAAAGGTGATGTGGAGTTTAGAATCTTGAATACTGTAAGTGAACATCCCTCAAGGTTAATGCAGTTGGGCTCTAAACTAATTAAAAGGAATAAGTTCACCTTATGGGTATACTACTTTATTTGTTATCCCAAGAGACAATATAGTTAATTTTAAAAAGGATTTACATTGAGAGCTGTAAAAATTGAGACAAGAGCATTCTCTGGGGCTACCCTCAAAAACAGAATCCTGGGATGGATGACAAAGTTCTACTTTACCTGGTAAGCCAGGGATAGATAGAGAAGGCTAACTGGGAACAGAGACAGGTAGAAGAGTCAGGCAGTAAGGGCAGATGAGTATCACTCTGATGCCAGTCATAAAAAATTTGTACTTCACAGTCTTCCAAAAATGAAACTGATACTTCTTTGTTTTTAATTATTTTAAAGACTTACTGAGTATGCATTAAAAAATTATCACTCTCCTTTAGATTCCTTTGGATGATCTTCCTTTTCTGGCTCAAGTATCGCACACTCGAATCAAACTACTGCTGATCGTGGTTCCCAGGCCACCCTAAACCAGGTAATTTCAGGTCAACACTGTAAACCAGAATGCATTGCTACCTTTATTAACCAAGCCAGATACAGCTATTACCCTCACTGTAAAAAGCTTTTCAATCAATTCCCACAACTGTCCTTGATCACTGGCCCTGCAGGAGTAGCTTTTGGCCTTTCCCCATAAGTCTATGACTCTGCTAACTTAAAAGTTTCAAGAGACCCACTGAATTTAAGCAGTAATGGTAAGAAATTTTTCCAAAGCCTTTGTCGTTGCAGGGAGATAATCTCACGAAAGGGAGGAAGTAAGTTCACCTGAAACTGGGCTAGAAAATGATTTCCCATAGATCCTGATTAGGTACCCATACCAAGGCCTTTTGCAACCCATTCAGGGCCAACTGATCATATGTGCTAAAAGCAGTGCAGGGCCAGTAGACTTCACAGAGCTAAGTTCCAGAAGTTAGGAGTTTGTGTGTGTCCCCAGCAGCCATTTAAAAATCTATCTATGAACAGTACTTCTAGTGGATCTAACCCTACAAGACCACCAGAGCTGTTTCTAAGTAGTTCCCAGTGCATGCACCTGTCTCCCCTTTAAGCAGGGTTCTCTGGCTTGACTCAAGAACCTCATGCTACTCCAAAGAGCACCACCTTCTACTCTGTGATATCTGACTACCTGCTCCAAAACCGAAATATGCTTACTTTAAGTTTAACAATATTACATCCTATTATACTTTAACTCGATAAGCTAAGAGAGAGTGCATTTATACAAGACCACAATCACAACATAAAAGGCCCACACAAATTAAGTTACAGGTTTTGTCTCTAGACCAAACCAGAATAATTTTGAAAAATAACTGCTTACAAAACAAAAAAAAAAAAAAAGAAAAGAAAAAAGGAAAATAGTTATTCTGTAGGATACATCAGGTATGACTCCTTTAATCTTGGCCATCATTCAACTTCATCTTGACCTTTAACTCTTTAAGTGCTTGTCAGAAGGACTTGTCATGAGATGCTTGGCCAAATATGACAGATGGCTTTATCTTTAACTTTGAAAAACAACCTTTTCCCCCTTTTGTAGATAAAGCGAGGCTTTGTCTCCCATTAGGCTTGTCCTTCTTCCAGCTTTTCTTTATTTTTTCTTTTCCCAAACTCTCCCTTCTCTTCAAGCCTGATCCTTAAGAGGTCTTTGGCTTGTCTACTTGCCTTAAGTGTTGAACTCTACTCTAAAGGTTCTTTCATGCTTTCTCTCTGGGGTCGCCATAACTGTACAGCTTTACATTCTCTGAGGTAACAACAGAGGACAGCAAATTAGGGGACAATATTAAAGAAGTTTACCTCATTGTTATACAATTTGTTTTTGATCAAGTGATTCAAATTAACAAACAAGAATACCAAGCTTTAATTGCTAAGCACAAGAACATATTAACTTTCAATTTGACTTACAGTAAATGTGGTAGCAACCAGAGTGTATTCAAATTTAAATCACATATTATAATCAATCATTAATTTGAGTTTTAGCAGCAAAAATGGGAATTTAAATATTTTGCTATTTTTGGATTAACTTTAAGGAATAGTAAAAGCAATGTGTGAGTCAGAATTAATTTTCAAAAATTTGAAAACACAAGACATTTATTAGAGGGCAAAAATAAACTACTTTTTAGATGTTACCACTTACATAAACTTGAATTTCAAACTTCAACACCCCTCACTAATCAGCCATCTGAAGAAAGGATATTGAACATAAGCAAATCCTCTTGGACGGCGTGTGTAGAAATCAAGTGGAACATACACATCAACTATAGGACCGTAACGACCAAATTCGCGCCGTAAATCTTCGGACCTAAAACATCATAAAAAGACCTCAAATTTTTATGTTCATGACCTTAGAAGGAGATTCTCTGTAAGCAATTGTTACCTTTCTGTAACATCTCAGTCAATAAAAGGGACTGTAGTTAATAATAGTGTGACCCACAGGTATCAGCTGTATCTCTGGGTGACCTTAAGCAGACAGGCTTTCTAAATCTCAACATTAACAGCCAACTTAAAGAACTAACATACAAAAATGTACAGGTAATATATCTTTTTGATAAAGGAAAGCTAGTATCCAAGAATTTGGAGGACAAAAATGAAATTTATAGTTAAGTCTATTAATATCTTACATTAACCATAGCAAAACAACATATAAAGAAACGCTTACAAATTGTTTTTATCCACAGCCCTCATGTTTTATAAAAGGCACAGCAGCATTAAGTTGTGTACAATGCTTATATTCAATAAGCACTGCTAATGTCTTTCTGTTACAGTATCAAACCAACTCCAGTGCTCTGAAAAATACCAAGCACTTATTTTTACCCTAAAACTTTAGCGACAAGGTTCGATACTTAATAGTAGGTGAACACGATCTGAATAACAAAAGTTACAAATACATCTAACTCCTTAAATAACAATAGCCAAAATGACCTATGGGGAAATTTTTCTAGACGCTAAAAATTACTATTTCTTCCTTTCCTACTTAAAGAAAGAAGAAAGTAAATCCTACAGCGCTATCCAAAAAAACCCTTTTTTTTTTTGTTTGTAGACTGATTTTTGTGAAATATGAAGCTTCAGCTGTAATAAGATCTCTTCCAAAATATTCTGAAGGCAACTCGACGCAATTAAAGGAATCGGTGAGAACAATGCCTATTTAAGGCACGGTCTGAATTAATCTAATTTAGCCGTCACCGTTCTAATGGTAGAGGATTTCTAAATCCTTTTTCAAAGGGTAACCGGAATTTCCGGGAAATGGGAAGAACTACTGGCACCATTTAACGAGGAAGAATGTAATTGCCCAAATCTCAACATTCCCTTTCTCCAAACATCTTCAACACATTAAAAACCACAACCAACCTCCCCCAACAAAAAAAAAAAAAAAAAAAAAAAAAAAAAAAAAAACCCCCCAAAAAAAAAAAAAAAAAAAAAAGAAAAGAAAAAAAAGCAAATGCTTCGCCACATTCCTCTCCTCGATCCCGTTATGTCCTTGCACTCTTTAAGTGGGAAAAAATACATCTTTCTGGGCCGAGGGGGCGTGCACCCCGACGATCGTGAACTTCAATCAATGGGGAGCGGATGTCGGGTCGGGAAAACGCCGAGGCGGGCGGGGGCCGACTGCGACGAAAGGAAGCGGGGAGAGGAAGGGGCCCCGAGCTGCAGGGGGAGGGGAGGAAACCCCCGCCACGCGGCCCGCGCTCCCGCGGCGGCAGGGCC
>NW_007726161.1:1222920-1237354 GCF_000696425.1 Galeopterus variegatus
CGCTCCCACGGGGCGGCGGAGGCCGGCGGCGCGGCCTCGCCCGGGCGCCCAAGCGGGCACGGGGCCCGCCATCTTCACCCCTTCCCCTCCCCCGTCCCAGTGCCACCGCCGCCGCTCGGGTTCTCTCCGTGCGCCTGCGGCCTCCCGTGTAGGCCCAGGGTACCTGCCCTGCACCTACCTGGTGTCGTCGGCCACGTTCCTGACGAACAGAGACGTGTTGGGGGGGCGCAGGTAGCGGGACATGACGGCGGCGTTGGGCTCGGCCAGGGGCACTAACGGGCTCAGCACGTCGTCCGCAGGTCCAGCGGCGGATCCCAAGACACACACAGCCAAAGGGCTCCGCTACGGCAACCGCCTCTTCTCGCGAGACTTCACTCCCGCCTCCACCTCCCCCCCACCTCCGCGCTACGCTGGAACCAGCAACGGTCCTATCCCGCGAGATCACCAGGCGGGCGCCTGCGCATGCGGAAGGCTGGAGCCCTCCCCGCAGCCTCAGTCTCATTCATTGGCTTTTTGCGCTGCCTCTTCCCCTCCCCCCAGCGCTTTCTTTCTTGAGTAGTTCATTTTCCCGCCCTTTTCTGCCTTGCATTCCCCTACCCCCCAAATCAGGAAGCAGATGTTTAATCCCCTACGCCAAACTTCATAGCTATTACTAAGTGACAGATTTTTAAACATTATAATTCGGTGAGACCGCCCTAAAATCTCCTGTCTGGTCCAAGTCATGCCTTGGCTTTTATTAGATCCCTGGCCAGCAAAAGAAGCATTTACAGCTTCTAGTACTACGTGTGAAAAGGAAGGTGAGTTCTCTGCAGAGAGTTCAGACCGTCTGTCCAGTGCTTCCAGCATGCTGCGGACGCGCGGCCTGCGTGCTTTTGACTCTCACCCACACTTTTGGTCATCTCCCCTGTCCACGCAGTTTGCTCCCGATTAAAGGCCAGTCCTCACCTTCTGGTTAGGACCAAACCTCACGTTTTAGTTTCCATTGTCATCTATAGTGTATTCTTTGTTGCTAATGGCTTCTCGGGTTTGCATCTTTCCTGTACTGCAGTGGTTCTCAAACTTTTTGGTCTCAGAACCCCTTTACATTCTTACAGATTATGGAAGACCCCAAAGAGCTTTATTATTATTATTATTATTTTAATGTGGGTTATATGCATTAATATTTGTTGGATTAGAACTTAAAATGGAGAAAATTTTAAGACACAGTAACACACATCACACATCATATCTTGTAGCCTCTCGAAGACTCCACTCTTCGTTTATGAGAGAATGAGAAAGGCAAATTATGTTTAGTATTGTTTTGACCCTGGAGATCCCCTTGACAACTATTCCCTGCTCTTTCAGACACAACTTCTGAAGATAAAGGACCACCTGTGAATACCTCTGGCATGTCACATGGGGCCAAGCAGATAGCGGGGACTCAGGTACTGTTCATTTAAATGAGATATTTTATTTTTTTATTATTATTTTTTTTTAATAAAAGATGACCGGTAAGGGGATCTTAACCCTTGACCTGGCGTTGTCAGCACCACCCTCTCCCAAGTGAGCTAACCCGCCATCCCTATATAGGGATCCGAACCCGTGGCCTTGGTGTTATCAGCACCGTATTCTCCCGAGTGAACCACAGGCCGGCCCTTAAATGAGATAATTTACAAAAGGTTCTGAACACATTATTTTTGCATGTATCAGCATCCAGCGCAATTAAGGGATTTGATATAGGTGGTGATAGTCTGTAGCACTTTGTAGCAGAGCTGTTTCTACGTTTGTTTCCCAAGAGGCTTTGGACATTTTGTTAAAACGTTTATTGATACATTGTACTAGATACTGAAAATTCAGTTATGAAAAACATGGAGCTTATGTTTCTGGGGCAGTGACATAAAGTAAGTAAACAACAAAAGATACAGCAGATTTCTGGTATGAAAGGAACAATAATGTGATAGATTTGGGGGGGGATTTGTTTTTAAAAACAGGTTGTCTAGGAAGGCCTTGCTGATCAAGTGTCTTCCCCGTCCCTTTCAGTTAAGTACTTTTTAGTGGAAGAAAATAGACTTCTGCAAATTATTTAAGTACTGGAGGAACCTTACACAGTCAGTTGGTACTCCAGCCACTCATGTGTAATAGGGTGAAGGTTTAGGGTCAGAGCCCGGTGCATAGTAAGTGCCCTATTAGTGTTAACAGGACTGCCTACATAATTAGCCCAGTGGGGCCCAGTGCAGATTGAAAATGAAAAGCCCCTGTTCAAAATTTGTTAAGAATAACAAGGTGATAACAATAGAGTACTAAGCCAAATGCAGGGTCCTTCTTCTTTTTTTTTTTTTTTAAAGGTGACCGGTAAGGGGATCTTAACCCTTGACTTGGTGTTGTCAGCACCACGCTCAGCTAGTGAGCGAACTGGCCATCCCTACATGGGATCCGAACCCGGGGCCTTGGTATTATCAGCACCGCACTCTCCCGAGTGAGCCACGGGCCGGCCCTGCAGGGTCCTTCTGAGTGTGGGGCCCATTCCACTGCACAGGTAGCACATCCATGAAGCTGGCCCTGAATGTTAGTAATTATTATAATTACTCAAAATGCCTAGAGAAATAATAGGAGCAAGTGAGGTACGAATATTATAACTCACTGGAATTGCTCTTCATCTCACACACGAAGTGTCCCTCGATTTTTTGTGTTTTAGGATCCCAGAACCTTGAAAAAGATGATGCTGGGGAAAGTAGAGAGAATAGAAAGTGAACTCCTAGAATGAAAAAAAGAAGAAAAAAGTGAGCTCCTTTCAGCCAACCTTGGCTTCAGCTGGGCAATTTACTAAACTACAAATCTGGTGGGGGAGGAGAGAGAGATGGGAAGACACACTAAGGAATTTGGAAAGCACAACATTCCCTCACAAAAGTGCTGCCCAGTGTGGTAAGAGCACTGTATTTAATTCTGAGAACAATCCAGGGCTGGTAATTTTTTTTTGAAGGCCCAAATGTTAATCTCTGAAAATGGTCTGTTGGCACTGGACCTTGTAGGGAAAGTGAAGATAAATGGTCAGGATCCCTCGGGGGGTTCGGAATCTTGCTGAGTATTTGATGTAAATAGCATGTGTGCCCAGGTGTTCTTTGGTTATTGTCTAATGTAATTGCGTATGTGCGCCCAGGTGTCCTGGGTTATTGGACAAGCGGCTCTGATCCACAGTGCCCCCTGCCCCCGGGGATGCCCCGGGGCGGGGGAGGGGGTCATCACGAGGAGGCTGCTACTGCTACTGCTGCTGAGGAAGCTGAGGACTGAGCTTGTGTTGTCTGCCAACCGCTCCCAGGACCTTTGCCAATTACTTAGCTCATGGACCTGTATGTGAGGGGTCTGTGACCCAGTCTGTACAACGGGTTTGAAGGGTATGTGAGCCTTAGCCTGACAGACCTCTTCTTGAAGTTGTTTTATTTATGTCAGACTTATGTCAGAAAACCACTTTCCTTGGGTAACTGTTCTCAGAACTGCACAAATAAGGCCCAAATGTAGGTAACTATTAATTTCCTTGATCCTGACACAGTTCTTTCTTGATTTGTGAGTGACAGCAGACACCACACTCAGCCATGCAGCTGCTTGATGGAAGGAGACTCATAGGGACAAATTCTGTGTTCAACAAGTGGAATTATGAGCTTGTCTTCATAAGTAGAACATAAGCCTTGAGTCAGTAAAACATTAATTTTATTGGTGCAGTTGTCTAATTCAGACAATTGCCACGGTTAGTGCTCAGGGCCGTTTTGGTCTCCATGGGCAAACAATCAATTAGAATCATGTTCATTTAATTTGTTTAATAAGACATGCCTGCTGTTTCCTATAAGCCTTCTCAGTCCAGTGAGTAGATAGCAAGCCAACTTCCTCAGACTGAGGACTCAGCGTTCTCATTTACACATTTCTTACGTGTAAGTTGGAGACTTTTGAGCACATGCCTATATACACATTGATCAATTTACCTCTGTAAGGCTTTCCTTTCAACCCCTGGCTCCCACCAGTTCTACTCTGTGGGTGAATTTACAATTACTACACACATTTGCTTATCATATTCCTTAGATGAACTAATCCAGCATCTAGACGGCTACCTTGAATCTGCTTAACGTAGAATTACTTGTTATATCTTAGTCTTATTTTAATGTCTTAAAGTAACATTTTTCCTAGTAATAAATGTTGTGCATTCATTGTTAAACTCTTGGAAATGAAAAATGTAAAGCACAAAAATCACCTGCACCTAACTTAGAAGTTAATTACTAGAAAAATTTGGGTGTATTTCTATGTATGTGGGTCAAATGTATCCCCCCAAAGCTCACATACTGGAAACTTAGTCTCCATTTTAACAGTGTTAAGTGGGTAGGAAATCCAATTATGGTAGGTGACAGCTGGGAGCTTTGAAAGGTGATTGGATCATGAGGACTGTGCCCTCAAGAGTGAATTAATCCATTTGTGAGGTAATGAGTTACAATGGATGTGGTTCTGGTGTCTTTATAAGGGGAGCAAGTGAGAAGTTTAACTTGTTTGCTCAACCCATTTTTGCCATGTGACACCCTGTTCACGGGGTCCTGCAGAGTTCCCACTCAGAAGGATGCCATCACCAGATGTTTCTTGGACTTTCTGGCCTCCAAACTAAGAAATTTCAATAAATAAATTTCTTTATAAATTACCCAGTTTTAAGTTATAAGCAACACTATTTATAATTGTTAAAGTCAAAACCATACTATATATAAGGCTTTGTCATGGTTTTTTTCCCTAAACATTAAGAATATTTTCCTTGGCCATTAGTTCTAATAAATACAATTTTTAATAGTTGCTGTACCAATTATACGTTGGGTTCAATAGCCAGTAACAAAACCCCAAAATAATAAGAATCTTGATCATGATAGCTAATACTTGTTGAGCACTAAATGCCAGGCACTTTTCCCACAAGAGAACTGGAGGAACAACTGGAGATGCAGTAGAATGTTACAGCTTTAGAGGTCATCTTGTTCATGGTTTTCAGTTACTTGTTTTAAAGCCACATATATTAACCCATTTAATCTTCACACCAAACCTATAAGCTAGGTTACTATTTATTCTCCCCATTTTATAGATGAGGAAACTGAGTATCAAGCTACACAACTACGCAAATTGCCGGGTTGAGGCAATATCTATGCTAATTGTCTGGTTAGGCAATTCATAACTAAAGCCAAAACGTTTCATTATTTTAGTTATACTAAATTTCCATTTGCATTGTCAGGGCTAGGGCTCAGACCCTTCAAACCCGTTGTACAGACTGGGTCACAAACCCCTCACATGCCAGGCTGGGTCACTAGACCCCTGACAAGCAGATCCACAAGCTCTAGGTAATTGGGAAAGAGCCTGGGAGCCATTGGCAGATGACAGGAGCTCAGTCCTCAGCAGCAGAAGCAGCAGTGGTGGTGGTCTCTTGGGGCATCCCAGGGGCACTGACAGCAACAGCCTCCAGCAGCAGTGGCAGCCTCCTGATGGCCCCCTGGGGTGGGGGAGGGGAGCCCCATGGATCACAGCTATTTGTCCTTTGTACTTAAGTCCATAACCCAGGACACCTGGGTGTACATATGCAATTACATTAGTCAATAGCCAAGGAACACCTGGGTGTACATATGCAATTACATTAGTCAATAGCCAAGGAACACCTGGGTGCACGTGTGTATTTACATCAAATGCTCAGCAAGATTCTGAACATCTGAGGGGCCCTGACCATTTTCCCACATTTTCCCTACACTGAGGTTTACAGAGCAGTCTAAAAAAAATTAGGAGTTTATTGTCTATATAATGAGAAGTCAGCTTATTATACAAAAAATGAGTTGCATGGTATGGCAGCTTTAGGACATAAGTATCCAGACTCTATCCAGCCTCGTCCTTCCTTCCTTCCTTTCTTTCTCTTTCCTTCCTTCCTTTCTTTCTCTATCTATCTATCTATCTATCTATCTATCTATCTATCTATCTATCTATCTATCTATTATGCCCAGTGCTAGTTTCTAGATGCAAATTGCCTCATGGTCACAATATAGCTGCTGGAGCTGCAGGATCACATCTATATCCCAGAAAAAAAAGGAAGGGTAGGACAAAGTGCAAAAGGCACATGCTAGCTGAGTCACCACCTACCCCTTACACCTAAGGAACTATCATTAAGGTCAATCCAATGATTCCTTGGCCGTTAGTCTTGCTAATACTTCATTGGCCAGAACTGAGCCCCTTGATGAACCCTGTTCTCCAGGGAGGCTAACCACTGTTATCCTCAACAAAATCAGAGTTCTGTTTGTAAGGAAGAATAGACAAAGGAAGAATTGTGTGTATATATTAAAAGAGTACATTTCACTACCTGCTTGTAGTATAATTGATTTATGTAGAAATGATAGTGATAATGATAAAATCATCATTGGATAAGAACTAATGACATACCAGATACGGTGCTAAACATTCTATCTGCATTATCTTACTTATTCTTCACTACTATGAGGTAGCTACTAAGGCTCTCTCTATTATACAGATGAGAAAACTGAGACTTCAAGACACTGTAAAGCTTTCTGACAATAAGGATTAAGGGATAAAATAAATGAGACATCTCTTGTGTGTTCAAGGAATTCTCAAGACAGCACAGTACACCATTTTTGTTAAATTTTAGTTTTACATAGTTCATAATTCACTTGTGTTAATTTTAATCAGATTCATTTTATAACAGCCAAACTGCCCATCAATTACTGTTTAATCTCGGAAGGTAACAACAGGCGAAGTTCAATAGACAAGTCCGCTTGTTTAAAGGTGTCTACATGTTTTATGAATGTGTCACTGGGACACTTGCTTTATGAATGTGTTTGTAGTCAGAGCCTGTTTGAAACAAAACACACAAGTAAACAAACACAAAAACCCAAGCTTCATTTATTTCCCACTACACCTGAGCACAGTGAAGTAACAGAAAGTCAAACTCAAGTGCTCACTTCGCTCCTTATCCAGGTTAGACTCCAAGGTCCATTGCCACTTCCTTGCATTGTCTTCAACTCCCTGGCTCCCACTCCTCTGGATTGTCCTCTTCTGGTAAAACCTTGATCCCTGTTACACCATTGTGTTTCTGCCTGTATCCAAGCGACTGCATATGAGCTGAAGAGAAACCTACACCGTGCAGACTGGCCTCCCACTTTACCTACGACCACAACATCAAGTGAGTTCTCAGCACAGCCTGGCAATTGTACTGTTTTCTTAGTCAATTCACTCCTCTGTTTCCCCAGAGTTTCTTTTTCATTTCTGTCTATCCTCAAACCTCCAACACCCTCTGCCCCTCCTCATTCTCAGCTAATAGCATCAAGAAAATGGAAACAAAGGAAGAGACTTGCTCATCTTCCTGTCACCAACACCGCCACCAGGTGGGAACCACATTTCCCAGCCCTTCTTTTCCCTGCGGTGGAGGGCTGTTCCTCCTATCTAAGGCCAGCCCCTCCCCCTCTTTCTCCTACATCTTCAATTTCCCTTCTCTTCTGCATCATTTCCACGAGCATAAAAAACACGCAGTGATAGCTCCTGCCTTTAATTGTGCCAGCTCTTACGTGCTGGAACCAAAATTGAGGCAGATAATCTGACTTCAGAGCCTGACTCTTAAATGCCACAGCACATCTCCCTTCTCTTCCTAGAAAAGTGGGTCAGGGAGCCATGGTTTACCAGGGAGTGTTTAGAGGATGTGTAGGGGCTGAAAAATGGCTGAGAACTGCCCTAAAGGCTTTATAGAATTGCCAAGGCTTTTCATTCTTTGTAGGCTGATTATCCAGGCTAACAAGTAACAATTGGTATAATGTAACAAAAGAGCATGGTAAACAGTTGAAGTACTAGTAGAATGTTGTAGCTTTAGAGGTCATGGATTTTTTGTTTTTTTCTTTAATAGATGACCGGTAAGGGGATCTTAACCCTTGACTTGGTGTTGTCAGCACCACGCTCTCCCAAGTGAGCTAAGTGGCCATCCCTATATAGGGATCTGAACCCGTGGCCTTGGTGTTATCAGCACCACACTCTCCCAAGTGAGCCATGGGCTGGCCCTTAGAGGTCATGGATTTTAATCATTCTTTTAAAGTCATAGAACTTGTTCATACAAATTCTTATCCAGTATATGAAACCATGCCTACAGGACTCTAATCCCCACCTGCTTGGGACCTCCTGTAGTTCAAAAGATCGCTGCTCTGGTTTAATCTTCTGGCTTTTATTTTTTACTTTTTGGTGGCTGGCTGGTACTGGGATCCAAACCCTTGACCTTGGTGTTATAACACCATGCTCTCTAATTGACTGAGCTAACTGTCCAGCCCATACTCTTGGCTTTATAGGCAGGGAAATTGAGTACCAGGAAGGGGAGGAACACACCGCAGCCTATACTGGAAGTGATTAGGCGAGTTTGTTCTGGGAGTAGAACTGTCAGCCAGTTATGCTTGCGTATTAATATTATCCTCAAACTACAGCTTCTTTGAAGGAAACTTGTAAAGCCATGTATCCATTTTGTGAAGATAAGTTTAGTTGAAATTAGATAATATTTGAAAATTAAGTTTATTAAACTATAGTTTACATATAACATGCACACATTTTATATGTACTACCTTTCAGTGAGTTTTGATAGATGTATACACCTATGTACGAGCTGTTACAATAAAAATATAGAACATTTTCAGCACCCCAAAAGATTCCCATATGTGTCATCCCACTCTATTTCCCATCTACCTCTGGCCACAGGCAACCACTAATCTGCTTTCTCTTACTATATATTCACCTTTTTTATAGCATTTCATATGTATGAAATCATACAGTATGTTTACTCTTTTGTGTCTGGCTTCTTTTGCTCAGCATGTTTGTAAGATTCATTCATGTTTTTGCAAATACCTGTAATTCATTCCCTTCTGTTGCCAAGTAGTATCTCATTGTATGGCATGATGGTTAATTGTATGTGTCAACTTGACTGGGCCATGCAGTGCCCAGACATTTGGTTAAACCATTATCCTGGGTGTTTCTGCCAGGGTGTTTCTGGATCAGGTTAACATTTGAATCAGTAGACTGAGTAAAGCAGATTGCCCTCCCTAACGTGGGTGGTCCTCATCTAATCAATTGAAGACCTAACTAGAACAGAAAAAGCTGGATAAGGGGGAACTTTTCCTGCCTGACTGTTTGAGCTGTAACACTGTTTTTCTTTTGCCCTTAGTCTGAAACTACATCATTGGCTTCCTGGGTCTCCAGCTTGCCAACTTCAGATCTTGGGACTTCTTAGCCTCCATAATCACAGTCAATTCCTCATATATATATATATATAGCCAACTTCAGATCTTGGGACTTCTTAGCCTCCATAATCACAGTCAATTCCTCATATATATACATATGTCAGGGAGCCATAGCTTACTGTAGGATATCTATCTATCTCTGTCTCAGTATAGATGTACATATTCTATTGGTTCTGTTTCCCTGGAGAACCCTGACTAATACAAATGGTTATACTATAATTTGTTTACCCATTGACCTGTTGCTGGACATTTAGGTTATTTTCAGTTTTGGGCTATTATCAATGAAGCTACTATGAACATCTGTGCATCAGTCTTTTTGTGCATATATGCTTTCATTTCTCATGGGTAAATATAGAGAAGTGGAATTACTAGGTCATATGGTGAGTCCTCTGGGAAGCAGATGCCAAGAGGTAGTGAGAAATGCCAGAGATTTATTGAGATTAATGCCCATGAAATATAAAGGGGAAAGGGAGCAAGAGAAGGCAGGGAGGGTTCAGACCAGATGTGACCCTGTGAAAGGAGAGAGGGAAGGAAGAAGGACTGTAGGGAGAATCTCATGCTTTGGTACAGCTCTGAGAAAGTTTTACCATCTCTACAGGGAGCCCCGGGTACCCATAGAAGAGTTCTAAAAAAAAAAAAGCTACCTATAGAAGAGTCCTAGGTTGGGCAGAAATGGTCAGGTTCTAGTACCCCCACCATGCTCAGTCTTTGTCTGGGGCTGCCTGGAAAATGCATGGCCTCAGCTCAAATGCTGCCATGAATCTTGAAGGTGCTGCAGCAGAGGCTGTCAGCTAAATACACACCTGGTGGTAGGGTCACTGTTGAAGGGGGATCTAAGCAGCATACTTCCACGGTGGCTGGGGTTCATGCCTTGCTCCGTCCAAATCCCCTTTTCCTTATATGATTGCGGATAGCTCCTTCCTGGGTCCCACGGGTCTCTCTTATAAAGAGGAGGTTAGTGGGATGAACGATAGCCCCTATAGCTGCAAATGGTCTTGGGCCACAACTGGTACTCATCCTCTCTCTCCTCCATTACCCTTGCCATCGGCTATCACTTCTGCAAAACTCAATGGCTTACCTGGTGGTGGTCTGAACCCTAGGTCACCATATCCTTGAAGGGTGGCAGAATATGACACCCCAAAATATGCCATTTTGGCATAAGGATTTTTTTTTTCTTTTTTTAGCTAAAGTTACTTGAAAAATAGCAGGTACAAGAAGGACATTCTGATCTCCCCTTTTCTTCCTGAAAACAGATCAAAATCCCATGTGATAGATGCCCTCCCTAGACCAGAAGGAAAGAAATACTCTTGTTACTAGAGATAGGGAGTCCAGGCAGAGAGAAATCTGTACAAACAGACCTCGTTAAAATAATTCTTCTTTTCCTTCAGTCTCCCCATATATATCTGTTACTTTTCCACAGCTACCCCTCTTTGTTCAACCCAGAATATAAGCAGTTAGGTTTTTCTGCTTCTTGGGTCTTCATTTTCCTCTGGGGGCTGCCATGTCCAAGTAAAATTTGGTGTGCTTTTCTCCTATTAATCTGTCTTATGTCAATTTAATTCGCAGACCCAGCTGGAGCCCCTAAGAGGGTACAGAAAAGTTTTGCCTCCCCTACACCCTTCTAAGGCCAGGGTTTCAGCACTTGTCCAGTTACTTCGCAATTGGCAAAAAATATCTAGAGGGACCCACATGCAGCACCTGGGCTCCAGACATGTTCCTCCCAACCTGCATTGTATAGCAATAGCTCTCCCTCTTCCTGCTCATCAGGATTGGTTGTAACTGGTTGTGAGGTATAGTATGGGGGCTCAGCATTGATTTTTGTACCTGGCAGGTTGGCAGCAGCTAGATCAGTCTTGGTAAGTGAGAATCTATGCCAGGGGTCAGAAAACTATAGCCCTCAGGCCAAACCTGGCTTGCAAGCCTTTTTTGGTATGGCTTGTATACTAAGAATGGTTTTACTTTTTTTTTTTTTTTTGGTGGCTGGTTGGTATGGGGATCCAAACCCTTGGCCTTGTTGTTGCAAGGCTGCACTCTAACCAACTAAGCCAACTGGCCAGTTCTTACATTTTTATTTTTATTATTTTTATTTATTTATTTATTTATTATTTTTTTTAAAAGGTGACTGGTAAGGGGATCTTAACCCTTGGCTTGGTGTTGTCAGCACCACGCTCAGCCAGTGAGCCAACCGGCCATCCCTATATGGGATCCGAACCCATGGCCTTGGTGTTATCAGCACCGCACTCTCCCGAGTGAGCCACGGGCCAGCCCAGTTCTTATATTTTTAAATGGTTGAAAAAAATCAAAGGAAGATCAGTATTTATTTACCTGTTTATTATCTGACTTTCTCTGCTGAGCATATAAGTTTCTTAAAACCAAAACCTTTGTTTTATTCTTGGCAGGACAGCCCAGCACAGCAAAAGTGTGTAATAAAATTTTAATCCATGGAACCGTTGTGCATTGCTGGTGGGAATGTAAAATAGTGCAGCTGCTGTGCAAAACTGTTTGGCAGTTCCTCAATAAGTTAAATATAGAATCACCATATGATGTAGCAATTCCTCTCCTGGGTATGTACTGAAAAGAACTGAAAACAGGTGATTGAACAAAAACTTGTACATGAATATTTATAACAGCACTATTCACAATATCCAAAAGGTTAAAACAAGCCAAATGTCCATTAGCTGATGAACAAGTAAATAAGATATGGTATATTTATACAATGGAATATTATTCAGCCATAAGAAGAAATGAAGTACTGATATATGCTATAACATGGATGAAACTTGGACACACTATGTTAAGTGAAAAAAGCCAGACACAAATGGCCACATAGTGTATGATTTTGTTTATATGAAATATCCAGAATAGGAAAATCCATAGAGACAGAAAGCAGGCTAGTGGTTGCCAGAGCCTAGAAAGAGGGAAAAAAAGGGGGTTACTGCTCAATAGATATTATAAGTTTCCTTTGGGAGTGATGAAAAAGTTCTGGAACTAAATAGTGGTGATGGTTGCACAACACATTGTGAATGTACCAAATGTCACTGAATTGTGCACTGTAGAATGGTTAAAAAGGAAAATCATATGTTATGTGTATTTTACCATAATTTTAAAAAACAAGCTATAAAAGTAGAAAAAAAAATCTATTACTGAGTGTTGGACATTTGTATTGTTTCCAATTCTTCATTATTAAAACTAACCTTGATGTGCATCATTGTACATCTAACTTTTTGTGCATCTTAGATGTGCAAAATTTCTTTTTTGTCTTTTTTTCGTGACCGGCAACGGAATCTCAACCCTCGGTGTCGCTCCTCGCTCAGCCAGTGAGCGGCCGGTCTGTATGTGGGATCCGAACCCTCGGCGGGAGCGCCGCCGCACTTCCCAAGCAGTGCACTGTAGCAGTGCGCCACCGGGCCGGCCCCTAGATGTGCAAAATTTTAAGGACAAATTCCTCAGTGTTGAATGGCTGAGTCAAAAAAGAATATGAACTGGGCCAGCCTGGTGGCACACTGGAGACTGCGCCGCTTGGGAGTGTGGCGGCGCTCCCGCCGAGGGTTCGGATCCCATGTGGAGACCGGTTCCCGCTCACTGGCTGAGCGTGGCGCGGGTGCAACACTGAGGGTTGCGATCCCGTTGCCAGTCCCCGGTACAGGCGTGACACCGAGGGTTGCGATCCCGTTACCGGCCAGTAAAAAAAGACAAAAAGGAAAAAAAAAAAAAAAGAAAAAGAATATGAACAATTTTAAGGACTTGACATACATGATCATAATGCCCTTTGGGAAGGTTGCACCAATGTCACTCTTGTTATTCATTCAGTAAATACACAATAAATGTGTGGATTTGATACTCTGATCCAGGTACTATGGTGTGAACTGGGAATAAATGGAAGAATAAGCCAAGTTCTCAGGGGTTTAAAATCTAACTGGGTGATACCTCATGTAAATAGCTGGTAGCAATGAGGTGTAATAGATGTAGATTAAGGGTGACACTGAAAATCAAGGGAGGAGGACCTGATTCAGTCTTGTTCAGGAAGGGAGGTGAAATCTAAGGAGAGCTAGGAGTTTTCTCAGCCTTTGTCAGCCACCTCACCAATTCTGGATATTATCTTAAAAAGAGTTTGCCATTTTTCATTGATTAAAATTTTTACTTCTTAAAACCATGTTTATTTGGTTGCTAGTGAAGATGAAGATTTTTCTCATGTTTATCAACCATCTGTATTTCTTCTTCTGCCCATTTTCCATGGGGATGTAAATGTTTTTCTCAGGATTTTGAAGATTTCTATATACAGTAAGGATAACTCTATTCCAGTTACGTTCATGTCAAATATATTATGCTGGTTTTTAATCTGCTTTCAAATCTTGTGTGGGGTGGTTTTAAAAACAGTTTTAATGGTGAGATTGTAAATTAGTTTAGCCATTATGGAAACCAGTATGCAGGCTTCTCAAGTCACTATAAATAGAACTACCATATGATCCAGCAATCCCACTACTGGGTATATACCCAAAGGAAAGGAAATCAACATGTTGAAGAGATACCTGCACTCCCATGTTTATCAAAGCCGTATTCACAAAAGCCAGGATGTGGAACCAACCTAAATGTCCATCAATTGATGGTGGATAAAGAAAAGGTGGTATATATACACAATGGAATACTACTCAGCCATAAAGAAGAACAAAATTCTGCCAGTCTCAGCAGCATGGATGAGCTTGGAGAAAATTATGTTAAGTGAAAAAGCCAGGCACAGAAAGAAATACCACGCATTCTCACTCATGCGTGAGAGCTAATAATAATAATAATAATAAGTTGAACTTTTAGAAAGAGAGAGTAGAACTTTGGTTACTAGAAGCAGGAAAGGGAAGAGAGGAGGGAGAATAGTGAGAGGTTGGTTAATGTACAAAAAATAACAGCTAAATAGGAAAAATAAGTTCTATTGGTATATACTAGTGCTAGGCGTCCATAATTAACAATAATTAAAAAAATTCATTATATGCTGTCAAATGGCTAAAAGAGAGGAGCTTAAATGTTCTCATTACAAAAAAATGATAAACTTTTACAGTGATGACTTTGCTAACTACTGTAACTGGATCACTACACACTGTATACGTGTACTGAAATATAACTCTGTATCCCATAAATATGTACAATCGATACATTTCTTTTTTTTTTTTTTTTTTTTTTTTTAA
>NW_007726161.1:1238335-1242752 GCF_000696425.1 Galeopterus variegatus
TCATTTTTTTTTTTTTTTTTTTTTTTTTTTTTAAAGATGACCGGTAAGGGGATCTCAACCCTTGGCTTGGTGTTGTCAGCACCATGCTCAGCCAGTGAGCAAACCGGCCATCCCTATGTAGGATCCGAACCCGTGGTCTTGGTGTTATCAGCACCGCACTCTACCGAGTGAGCCACGGGCCGGCCTACAATCGATACATTTCAATTAAATAGGGAAACAGCTTTATTGAGGTGTAATTAACATGACATAAAAGTAGCCATCGTAAGTGTACAATCCAATGATTTTTAGTAAAATTTATAGTTTGTATAGATACAAGTCATATAAATACATAGTAAAGTTATAGAATAATGCAGGGTTTCTTAAAAATATATATAACTCTTCCATTGTATATAGTCATAGATTTATTATTATTTTTAAGCTCAAAGTATTGTAAAGATCAAACATACCAGTAAACAAATTTATTAAAATTCTCTTCAGGGCCGGCCCGGTGGCACACTGGATAGTGCGCCGCTTGGGAAGCGCGGCGGCGCTCCCGCCCGAGGGTTCGGATCCCACATACAGACCGGTTCCCGCTCACTGGCTGAGCGAGGCGCGGGAGCAACACCGAGGGTTGCAATCCCGTTGCTGGTCCCCGGTCCGGTACGGGGGCAACACTGAGGGTTGCGATCCGTTGCCGGACACGGAAAAAAAGACAAAAGACAAAAAAAAATAAAATAAAATAAAATAAAATAATAAAATTCTCTTCAGAACCATATTCCACAATCAATTGTTATTTATTGTTATTCTGAGACAGCAAGAGGAGGCATACAGTTATGGGCGGGGAGAACACATTCGATTTTTTTCATATGGAGAGACTTTAGGCATGAAAAGGACAGGTGCAGTGATTCCATTGTCTAATTTCACTGCTGTTGTTCATCTACTGGCGATTGAGTGCAGGGATGTGGGAGGATCAGGTGACCTGGAGCCCTCGGTGAGAAGGTGAAGCTGTTACCCAATCCTGATTTAGGGTAAGATGATCTCTATTTTAGGACTATTCTAGGTTTTAGCTTTCCTCCCTCTCCTGGCTCTGTATACACAGAATGTCTCACTTTGGAATATCTTTTACTTTCTCCTTTTTCTTTCCTTAAGTCTGATTCTTTCTTTCTCCTTGCTCAGTGATAGCTATTGGAAAGGAATGGCTTCTGTATCATTCCCACTTTTGTGGGCATTTCAGTGTAGGTCCTTGCCTTGATGATCAAAATGTTATTACCTTCAGTCATGCTCCTTCTGGCCATCTCATCCCTCCCCTCGCTGCATCCTGCCACACCCTGCAAGACAGGAAATTTGAATTTCCTGGGTTGACCTTTGCCTCCCTGGCTTTGGAGTGTGTGAAGTAGGTGTTTGCTATGGTTTGAATGTTTGTCCCCTCCAAAGCTTGTGTTGAAGCTTGATCCCCAGTATGGCAGTGCTGAGAGATGGGGACTTTGGGAAGTGATTGGATCATAAGGGCTATGCCCTCATGACAGATTAATACATTTATGGATTGATGGGTTTATGGGTTAATGGATCAGTGAGCTATCACAGGAGTGGCACTGGTGGCTTTATGAGGAGAATAAGTGAGCATGTCAACACGCTCTTGTCCAGTCATTGTGTCTTACCCTCTGCTGCCTCAGGACTCTGCAGAGAGTCCCCACTGGGACAAAGGCCCTCACCAGATGTGCCTCTTGACTTTGGAATTCTCAGCCTCTAAAACTGTAAGAAATAAATTTTATTTTCTTTTAAATTACCCAGCTCAGGTATTCTGTTATAAGCAATAGGAAACTGACTAATACAATGTTATTGTCCTTATATTCAGTTGAGCAAGCTGAAGCTGAGGATAAAAGGCTTCCCCAATAGCTACAGGTTACAGCTGTATAGACATTTGTAGTTCTTTCCCCCTGCACTGTTTGGAGAATTCCCCACTTTACATATAGATGCATACCTCCCTTGCAGCTAAGGTATGGACCTGATCTAGGCTTCACCAATCAGATGCTCTTTTTCCTGGCTCAGACAGGAGAGCTGGAGCCACTGAGAAGCAGGGACCATAGGGCACTCTCCTGAAGTGGCCACAAGAGTGGCTCTAGGGTTTAATTGGGGCAAAAAAGAAAAATAAACTGAAAAAGTCAGAGAATGCAAATAATTGAATGCTCATTGCTATAGGAATTGCTGGTACTAAAATATCCTAAAATGTTTCAAGATATCACCCCTATTTGACAGATGAGAACCTGGAGACCCACAGAGAGGTAAGCACAAAACTCTTGTTTTCTAACAAGGAGAGCAGAAAGCAATTGAAGATGTTTTTGGATTTTATGATTGGAAGGATCCTTGGAAATTATCTAGTTCAATCTCCTCATTTTTCAGATGAGGAAACTGAGATCTAGTGAGAGAAAGGTTTCACCTAGGGCAGAACTGGAACAAGAACCATGTCTCTAGTCTCTTTGTTAATTGCCCTTTGTGTTTAAGAACAAATTTTGTTGTTGGTAGGAGTTAGTATTCCAAACCACATCTTAAAATCTCTATAGAGAAGGAAGATTTACAACTACTTTACTTCTTCTAGTCTTTGTCAGGAACAAACCCAGGACAGCTAAGCAGAAATCTTTGCTCTCTTGCAAGTCATCTTAGGGTGACCAATTCCTCTTGAGCAATGTCCCTGGAAAGCATTTTGCTTGCCTCTGTCTTTGATTTGACATTAGTGGCAAGATCTGTGGTTAGCTAATAACCTCCACCAGGTTGGTAGCTGGGTAGTAATCTGAGAACAGTGTATCTGGAGGCCAGCTGAACACCTTTGAAGTTGCTATGGTGAGTTGATATACTGCTTCAAATTATAATTCAGAATCAGAGCCTGAGTGGGGACTATGGGAGGCTACAGGAAGCTGATGTTGGGCATTAATTGCCTTGGGTTTCAAATGCATAGCCAGGTATGCATTGCCAATTCATTTTCCCTATTCTCCACAGCCAGGTATCAGCCCATAAGCTGATGTATAGGAGGCATCATGCCACCTGGGAAGCCAGGAAGAATCAAACTGAAGGCAGGCTGGTCGGTCCCTGAGGGCTGTGCCTTTGGGAGAGAGCTCCACGGAGGAATTGAACCTGAGCCATGCCTTGAGGAATGGGTAGATTGAAGAGGAGGTAGAAAAGAAGAGATGGGGAATGCATTTGGGGTGGGGAAACAACAAACTCAAAGGCTTAGAGGGAGGAATAGACAAGATGTGTTTAGAAAATGAAATATGGATCAATCTAATTGTAGTAGTGGGAAGTTATGAGAGAAAGTTTGGTCTATCTTGGTAGATCCTTAAACCCCGATCTATGGGGTTTTGACTTTGATCTTGAGGTAATGGGGAGCCCTGAAAGCTTTATGAACAAGAACATTATAAGATGAGGCAGTGTTGGTGACTAACTTCATTTTAGTCTTTGGGTTATAGAATATCCAGATGGGATTGAGATTGGGCTACAAGAGGATTTAACATCACCCAGAAATAAATACAGATGTGGATTTTACATCTCACTTTTCTGGGGGGAGAGAATGGGTCTTTGTGGGATGGATTATTGCATATTCTTAGGGAGGAAAGCATGAAGTTGTAATAATTGTATGAAAGTAAATATAGATCGAAGAGTGACAAAGGACGCTGGGTAGCCAAAGGTGTAGACTGTGCTGGTCGTTTGCTTATTGTCCTCAGCCCCCATCTGCCCTCTGGCACTCTGCTATGTATCAGAGAGAGACAAGCTATATTTTCCAGGCTCCCTTGCTTGCTGGCTTCTGCTCGAGTTCTGCTTGTGGAAGATGTTGGTGTGATACTGGAAGACAGAACGAGGAGAAAAGTGACTCCCTTCCTGCTTCTGGATTCTGGTGGCATCTTTGGCAGCAGAGATGACTGGTGACAGCATTGTTGGCTCTGGTGACAATGGCAGCAGTGGATCTGGGTGGTGGCTGCAGGACTTGGAAGTATAGACTTCTGGGTTCCTGCTCAGACAACTGGGATCCAATAGCCAACAGGAGCTTTAGGGGCACTGTGCCTCTGAGCTTTGGGTAACATTTTTGCTCCTCTGTCCCAGGGTGTTAATGGTTTCCTGAAGTTATTAATCTTCCAGTTATCTCACCTCCTACCTTTTGCTCCCCCATCCCTTCTAATACTTTTGTAGCCAGTTTCATTATTAATCTATTCTGTTTTAAATACCTAGAGTGATTTTACTTTCTTGATTAGATCCCAATTAATACAGTACCTAGTGGGACATTTTTACCTGACTTCTAAGGACACCACCCAGGTTATCCTTCCATCCTAAGGACATTCCTTTTCAGTCTCCCTTGCTGGTTCCCCTCTTAATGTTGGGCATAAGTACTGACTTCTTTTTTTTTTTTTTTTTTTTTTTTTTTGGTCTTTTTCCGTGTCCGGCAACGGAT
>NW_007726161.1:1243145-1245603 GCF_000696425.1 Galeopterus variegatus
AAAAGGAGTCAAAGAGTTTTGCTTACTACTAGGATATTCCCTCAGTAAAAAACCCACAATCGAGGCTCTGGTCATCTCCTTTGCAGGTTCAGAAACTACTTTCTTGTTTAGCCCACGCTTAAATCAACCAAATTCAGTAGAGTGTCCAGTACAATGCTTATACTTTTCAGTTGTTAATGATATAAAATATAAATCACCATTTTGAACAATGAATTACTGACGATAGGCATTTGTAATTTTTAGGGTGACTAAAGCATCCCAACAGTACTGAGTGTTACAATCCATGAGTATGGTATACCTCTCCATTTATTCAGGTCTTTAATTTCTCTTAGTGATGTTCTGTCAGAGTTTTCAGGATTGAGGTCTTATATGTGTTTTGTCAAATTTAAGAATATGTTTTTGTACAATTTTGTGTCCAGCTTTTTTACTCTTAGCATTACTTCCAAAGCATTTTACCATGTCTTTAAAGGATTTTATTAGCATTGGTAATGGCTGCATAATTCAGGTGGCAACTTTTAAACCACTACTATTACTGTTTTTGCTTAATACTTTTACTTAATGATGATGCTGCATGGTGTTTCAGAGAATTAGCTTCACTGTGTTAAACAAAAGGTCCTGCATTGCACCAAGTCTCTTAGGAATACAGTCTAGAGTAATTGTAGGCTCGCTTTCAAATCCAACACTCCAAATAAAAAGGGTTGTTAGTGAAAATGTTAGTTTACCTTGAATATTTTCCCAGTCATATAAGCAATCTTCATTTTCTTCCCAACGTTAAATGTATTTTTTTGTGATCACTTAGCTACTTTCACTGTGGTAAACATTTGCTATATTTCAAGGATTTTTGGAGGGAAGGNGGAAGACTATTGTATTAGTCCATTTCTGTTGCTTATAACAAATACTTGGAACTGGGTCATTTATAAGAAAATGAAATTTCTTGCTTACAGTTTCAGAGGCTGGAAAGTTCAAAGTCCAGGGAACACATCTAGTGAGGGTCTTCTTGGTGGTGGCTTTAAAGCAATGCAGGAGTCTCACATGACAGAAAATGGTGGAGCAGAGAGAAAGAAACTCTCCGTGTGCTCTCCTTTTAAAGACCTCAGAACCACATCCCAAACAACATTTTAAAATATTAATCCATTCACTACGGTATGGTCCTACAATCTAATCACCTCTTCAAAGCTCCATCTTTCAATAACCATAATAGGATTTCCCACCCTCAAGAGTTACAGTGAGAATTAAGCTTCTAGTATATGAACTTTGGGGGGACACAATTCAATCAATCCATATCCACTATGATCCAATCTTAAATCAAATATAATCTTGAATTTGAATGCTCTGTTAATATACTCCATATTGCCATGTGGCTGTGCTAAATGTCATCACAAATACTATAAAACAGTACATATCGTTTATTCATTTATTTAATCAACAAGCATTTAATAAGTGACTTTCTAGTCCATGCAGTGAAAATTTGTTATATTCTGAAGTTTCAGAGCTGAGTAAATACAGTTCCTCTTGTCTGGGAACTTCCACGCTTACCTGTCGTGCTTTATGATTCCATTTGAAACAAACCAACACAGGCCATTGCTGACACATTCCTGGAGGCCCCAGTCATGCCAGCTCACACTCATACCCTCCCTCTGCTGTGTTCAACTGTCAACAGAGACCTGGGGACCACATAGAATTATCACTGGTCAGTTTACCTAGATGAGAGCGTCTTTAAAAGCATAACCAGCTTAGGACAAGACTGACTTCTTCCAGAATGCTCTGAGTTTCCTCTGCCCATCAGTAGCCTGCCAGGACGGGATCTTTGGAAGCTTTGTGGTCAGCTGAACCTGCTCTTCCTCACAATGCTGTGATTCTTGATTTAGTGCTCAAAACCTGAGCCTCCCCATTATTCATCTTCTTTTACAGCCTCCTCCGCTTTCTGCTCTGTGTTGCCTCTCCTCCAAAGCTTCCCACTGCACCTGCTGAAGCCTCATCCCATGCCAAGCAAACCCTCTAGGAATGTGAGCTCTTCCTGGAAACTCCCCTCTGACTCCCTGCCTGATGGAAGCCCAGACCTCCTCTTGGAGTTTTCTCTGCAGCTCTCTCAAAAGGATGCTACTTACTGCCTGATTCTCAAATACCTGTGCTCAGGAAGTGGGTTAGGAGTCCTCCATCCTTCTCAGGGATGCTGCTGAACCATTTCTGGTATAAAGCCCCTTGCACTTTGAATATATCTTATGTCATCCTTTACCTCTGCTAAGGTCCAGGTATATCCCTCTCTGTCCTGCCCTCTCCCCACTTCCTGGTCATTCCTCTCATTCATGGAAGGTTTTTAGGAGGTGGTATCATTAAGAACACAGGCTTTGGAGTCAGGTATTCCTGGGTTCCAGTCTCAGATGTGCCACTTACTAGCTGTGTGATCTTGGGCAAATTAATTAATCTCTGAGCTTAACTTTTCTTAGATGTATAATGG
>NW_007726161.1:1246349-1248476 GCF_000696425.1 Galeopterus variegatus
ACTATGGAGGAGGTTTGGGGAGCAGGAGCTGTTTAAGCTGAGACCTGAAGGAAAAGAAAGAGGATTCAATGAGAGAAAGCACTTGGAACCGCTCAGCACTGCGCTGGCCCGTGGCGAACACTCAGTCACCGTTAGTGATTATGATTACTGTTGTCATTGCTGTGCTCGACGCCTGGCTCTGAGCCTTCCTGTGAGGCTTCAGTGTCCATACAGATGACTAGTCCCATATCTAGCTTGTAAGTTCTTTGACCTCCTCAACTCCAGTGACCTTCACTTCTGCTACACCTGAGGTACCCACTACCATTATGACACCCTGGATCTTGTCATCACCCAAAGCCCCTCATTTCTTAAATCTCAAATTCAGGCACTTCACTATGACTACACCCTCTCATGCTTCCACATTTTCCACCCACTTGCTCCCACTGCCCCGTCCTTCAAATCTGTTGAAACTGCTAGCCCCGTGACCCCTCTATTGTCTTCCTTTCTATTCACTTTCTCTGTTTATTTTTGAAATTGACAAATAAAAATTATATATATTTATGGTGTATAACATGATGTTTTGATATATGTATACACTGTGAGATGGCTAAATTGAGTTAATTAACATGTGTATTATCTCACATAGCTATATTTTTTTTGTGGTGAGAACACTTATAATTGACTCTCAGCAATTTTCAAGTATATAATGCACTATTATTAGCTGTAGTCACCATGCCATACAATAGATCTCCCAAACTTATTCCTCCTGTCCACCTGAAACCTTGTACTCTTTGACCAACACCTCCCCATCCCCTCACTCCCACTCCCAGCTGTAGTAACCACCATCTACTTCCAGCTTTTATGAGCTCAACTTTTTTAGATTCTATAAGTGAGATCATGCAGTTTATGTGTTTCTGACTTATTTCACTGAACATAATGTCCAGGTTCATCCATGTTACTGCAAATGACAGGATTTCCATCTTGTTTAAGGCTGAATAATATTCCATTGTGTATATATGCCACATTTTCTCTATCCATTCATCCACTGACAGACACTTAGATTGATCCCATATCTTGGCTATTTGAATAATATTGCAATGAACACGAGAGTGCAGATATCTCTCTGACATACTGATTTTGTTTCCCTTTGATATACACCTAGAAGCAAGATTACTGGATCATACAGTAGTTCAATTTTTAAGTTTTGGACGAACCTCTATACTGCACTTTCTCTGTGTTAAGTCCTTCCGACCCAGCACAGACCGAATGCCTTCACCACTTCTTTGCTGATCATCCTTCTTTTGCTCCAACATCCCATTGCACCTGGAAGCTGTTGGTGTTTGGTGCCATCACAAGGTCATGGTCTGTCTCTCAAATGTGTCCTCAATGTTGCCCGGGGATCTTTCTATATTTTTCTAATCAGCTTTCTCTCTCATACTCTAAACTTTGTTCATTCCCCCCAAATGCCCTACCTATAGAAGGAAGTATAGACCCTATCACGAGTTAATCTCTTAACAAGCTGCCAACCCATATTTACCTGCATCTGCAGTAGAGGCTGTCAGAGTTCTGCTGTGTCCCCTCACATTCCGTCTTTGTTTGGGGCACACCAGGTCCCTGTGTGCTTTCGTTCCCCACAGCCAGCGCCTCTGTCTCTGTCTGAGGACTGCCCTCAGACTGCCTGAATCACTTTGCCTGAACAGAAAACTGGAGTGACTGGAAATTTACATCCCCCATCTCCTCCAAAGGGCAGCTCTTAAGCTGTCACTGACTGATTTGAGAGTATAAGTACCCTGGCAACATTGTCCTATGACTGGGACAACTCTGAGGCAAGAGCCTTCCCTGTGCGATGAGCCCAAGTCAAGTCACCCTTCATGAGACTTTACTGTCATCACATTCTTTCTTGACCTCCTTCCCATTCTGGTCTCTCTTCCCACTTGCCTACAGGTTTTTCCCAGGAACACTTGCTGATAACTCACCACACAGGAATCCCTGCCTCAGAGTCTGCTTCCGAGGAACCTGATCTCAGGCAATCTGCACCCACCTTTTCCTTCTTTCTCCATTTACGATGGAAGAGGCGCTCTCCCTTCAGTCTGTGCCCCAGATATCAGCCCTCCCCTCCTTCCCTTTCCTTTTCTTTGCATCCACACA
>NW_007726161.1:1249812-1250517 GCF_000696425.1 Galeopterus variegatus
CTTGAATGTCCCACCCACATAAACCTTGTAGTGGACAGTTAATGTATTCTTGTTTTTCAGTACCTTTTGCTCTGTTTGGGGAATTTCCAGCCTCAAGTCCCATTTTCCGAAGGTTGGACTCAGAAAGGTGTTTCCCAGTTGCTTTTACAGTTAGGCCTGTGAACTATTCTCTACCAATGAGACTCACCCACATGAGACGTTGATTCAGGAGGGAGCAATCTGAGGAAGGAGGTTTGGAATAGAAACCATTTTCCTGGAAAAGTTGGTGGCAGAGGTGAATGGATTTTTTTTTTTTTTTNAATAGAAACCATTTTCCTGGAAAAGTTGGTGGCAGAGGTGAATGGATTTTTTTTTTTTTTTTTCAGCTGGCCCATAGAGGGATCTGAACCTGTGACCTTGGTGTTATAACATTGCATTCTAACCAACTGAGCTAATGGTGTGAATGGCTTTCTGTAGTAGTAACAATCTGAGTTCTTAATGCAGAAGTGATAGCATTACCAGTGTAGTAGCGGTTATGGTCAAGGGAACATCCTGGTCTGGGTGCAAATGGTGGCATTAGTGCTTGGTGGTGGTGGCTGCTGTAGCAGCAGCAGTAGTTTCTTTTCTTTTTTCTTGTTTGGTGGCTGGCTGGTGTGGGGATCTGAACTCTTGACCTTGGTGTTATCAACACTGCACTTTTTTTTTTTTTTTTTTTTTTTTTTTTTC
>NW_007726161.1:1251258-1252963 GCF_000696425.1 Galeopterus variegatus
AGCGCCGCCGCGCTTCCCAAGCGGCGCACTATAGCAGTGCGCCACCGGGCCGGCCCATCAACACTGCACTTTAACCAAATGAGCTAATTGGCCAGCCCTGAAGCAGTAGTTTCTTTATTGGGTCAGTTTTTCTTTTTAAAATATGTTTTCTTGGAAGCTTAATCTTGAGCCAGTTTCTTCAGTTTCACACAGATTCTGTGCACTGTTCATATCATTTTAATGAATTTATTTTCTGTTTAATCAGCCAGACTCAGCCTTTATTGCTTACAATTAAGAACCATGATGAATGTCAATTTTAGTATTTTAAGGCGGTTTCTGGAAGTAACAGACCCTAAATTGTGGAATTGGCAGAGTGGATGAGGTAGAGTGGTAGTTAATGAGGTTCCAACCATTGCAGGCTGGAAAGCTGGTTGCCCTTGTTATGCAGTGGCATTTAGTCAAACTGTTTACTGCTATACATTGGGACAGTCAGGGCAATCAAGCCTAGAGGAAATGGTGGAAAGAATTTAGAAAGTTGCTGTGTGCTGGGGATTTCTTGGCCCTTTCAGCAAAGTCCTCCAAAAGACAGGCCTTTTGAAAGGATTTTCTGTTAGAATTATTTGCCAGTTAAAAGGAGTGAGTCTACCAGTAAAGAGGTTTTAAGGCTTAGTAAGCGTGTTCCCTTACCTACTCCAACCCTCCCCCATCTATTATTTTGAATTGTCTCAAGACAAAGACCTGTAAATTGAGAAGAAGATTGGTAGAGCAAAGACCTGTAAATTAAGTGAGAAGAAGATTGGTAGAATACAGAGGTAAAAGTCACTCTTTAGATTTAAAGGCTCTATCTACAAAGACCTGTAAATTGAGAAGAAGATTGGTAGAATACAGAGGTAAAAGTCACTCTTTAGATTTAAAGGCTCTATCTGAACAAAATCTTTTTTTATTTTTATTTATTTAAAAAATTTTTTGAACAAAATCTTTTGATGTGGGTTATTCATGGAACTAAAGCAAACAGAGGAAGCCTGCTAAGATCTTGAAGGTGTGGATCGCCAAAAAAAAACGCCAGGGCTGTTCAGCACAGCCTGTGACTGTTCAATCCCTAAGACAATTGATGGGGCCTCATCTCTATCTGCAGCCTCTGGCCACGACCTTCTCCTGAGTGCCCACCTCAAATGCAGCCATGGAGAATAGCAAACAAGGAGGATCCTTCCAGAGAACAGGAACTCTACTGCCAGGATAGGGAGCCCTCACTCCTCCTGTCAGCAGGATTGTACGAGAGCTATGGACAAGTGACAGCCGGGTGTCTGCCATGCTCCTCTTTTCCTGAAGGTCTGCACTTCCCAGGATTGCACTTATCCTGTTGAGGACAGATAACTCGTCTTTGAGCTTTCGGATCCCTAGTCTTGAAAAGACACATCTTGCCCCTAATCCTCTAGAGACCTTGAACTTTGAGCTGGATTTAAACTGAATGTAACTTTGTAGCTGTATCCCTTGGGGAGGGCTAAGTGCATTTTATACACAGGACAAGAGTGTGTTTGAATGTTGTCTGGCCAAAGGGGTGAACTGTGGCAGAAACTAGCTAGCATGTCAGGGTTGTGACCAGAACACAACAAGCAGGAGCCCTACATGCTAAGCTTGGTTTATTAGCTTGCTAAGGCTGCCATAACAAAATACCACAGGCTGTGTGGCTTAAACAACAGAAATTAATTTTCTGAACAATTGTAGA
>NW_007726161.1:1254017-1258757 GCF_000696425.1 Galeopterus variegatus
GCTTTGAGTAATCCTTTCATCTCTGTCACCCAGGGGAAGTGGGGTGACAAATCTGTGGGGGACGAAGCAACACAAAACAACACATCCCTGGTGTTTCTTCCTCTTCTTATAAGGACACCAGTCATATTGGATTAGGGCCCACCCATATGACCTCATTAAACCTTAATTATATCTTTAAAGGCCCTATCTCCAAATGCAGTCTTATAAGGAAAGCAAAACTTTACCTTTACCTCTTAGTGTTCCCTACTGGGCCTGAGAATTAAATCGACACATAACAGTTAACAGGAAAAAAGCATACAGATTTTTATATGGACATGGGAGCCCCCATAAGAAAATGAAGACCCTGGGTTGAACAAAGAGAGGCAACCATGGAAAAGTAACTAAAATATATGGGCAGACTGAAGGAAGGTGAGTTGTTATTATTTTTTTATTTTAATTTTTATCTTTATTGAATCAAAATTGATTATACATATTTTTGGGGTTCAACATTGAGATATGTTGATCAAATCAATATTACTAACATATATATTGTTACAAATCATAATTATTCTTTGTGCCCCTTGTCCAATCTTACCCCATCCCCCTCTCCTTCCCCCCCCAATTACTCTAGATTTCTTCTCTCCTTCTGAAAGAATAATGGTTACTCTGTTTATTTGTTGCCTAGATGATCTGTCCAGTGCTGAGAGGTGTGATCATGTACCCCAATATTATTGTAGAGCAGATGCTTGTTCTGTTACTCTGAAATGGGCTTTGTGGAGAAAGACAACCTTTTCTTTTCTTTATCTCTGCTGGTGATGTTCTTTGTGTCAGTGCACTCCAGTGGCTGGCAGACCATCTGCATGGTGGTTGTGGCATCTAGCTGCTTTCACAGCAGCCATGGTTATTGTGGTAGCTGTGGTGGGCTATCCACATGGAGGTGATGTTTTTGGCATGTTCCTTGGTACTGGCGGTGTGCCTGGTTGTGGGGAGTGTCTGGTCACTGCTCCATGCCTTGGGACCCTGGGCAGACCCAGAGGTGCTGGTGCAGTATGCCTGGTTGTGGGATGGGGGACCGGTCCCTGAATCCATGATCCGGGTCCTTGGGCAGGCCCTGAGGCACTGGTGTGCTGTGCCTGGTTGTGGGAGGGGGGGGTCCAGTCCTCTTCTCCATGCCTTGGGTCCCCAGGCAGACCCTGAGGCGCTGGTGCAGTGTGCCTGGTTGTGGGAAGGGGGTCTGGTCTCTGGCTCCATACCCTGGGTCCCTAGGCTGGCCCTGAGGTGCTGGCATGTTGTGCCTGGTTGTGGGAAGGGGATCCGGTCCCTGGCTCCATACCTCAGGTCCCAGGGCAGGTCCCAAGGTGCTGGCATGGTGTGCCTGGTTGTGGGAGAGGGGTCTGTTCCCTTCTTCATGCCTTGGGTCCCTGGGTGGGCCCCAAGGTGCTGGCGCAGTGTACCTGGTTTTGTGAGGGGGGTCCTATTCCCAGCTCCATACTCCAGGTCCCTGGGTGGGCCCTGAGGTGCTGGCACGTTGTGCCTGGTTGTGGCAGAGGGGGCCGGTCCCTTCTCCATGCCTATGGTCCCCAGGCAGGCCCCATGGTGCTGGCGGTGTGAGTGGTTGTGGGTGGGGGTCCTGTCCCCAGCTCCATGCCTCACGTCTGCTGGTGGGCCCCAAGGCACTGGTGGTGTACCTGGGCCAGAACTAATTTTTTGTCCTTTGTTTACTTCTAACACGGGGGGAACTTCCTGTGGGAACCGGTACTTGAGCTGCGTTGTTGAGCTAAATTGCTGCTTTGCTGCTGTTTTCCTAGGGAAGGCTTTTTTTTGCAGCTCAGCGTTTAATGGTTGACCTTATAGGTACTTGTGGCTCTCCAGAGACTGGGTCCACATGGGTTGTGTAGAAACTCCAGTCTGGGCCTGAGTTTTTTTTTTTTCCTTTTTGTATTTTTTTTCGTGACTGGTAACGGGATCGCAACCCTCAGTGTCACGCCCGCACCGCACTCAACCAGTGAGCAGACCGGTCTCTGGGAAGTCAGAAGTTCACTTTGTTTTTGTTTTTGTTTTTTCCTTTTTGTCTTTTTTCGTGTCCGGTAATGGGATCGCAACCCTCGGTGTCGTGCCCGCACCGCGCTCAACTAGTGAGCGGACCGGTCTCTATATGGGATCTGAACCCTCGGCGGAAGTGCTGCTGCGCTCCCGAGTGCCGCACTCTACCGAGTGCGCCACCGGGCCGGCCCCTGGGCCTGAGTTTTTTCATCAAACTGCACCTCACGCGATTCTGCATTCCTGGCCAGTCTCCTCTGAGTGGTCCTGCACTGATTGGGGGGTGGATCAGCTGTCCTTGCTGTGTCCTGGTGTTCTCCTGGTGGGCCTATCTCCCCCACTGCCCATGCTCCAAACACTTCCCATGGGATGGGCCCTGCGCTGGTCCCTTGCAATGACTCACTGGCCTCTGAGTGGCTCCCCTTTTTTCATTTGTTCTAGCTCCTCGCTCCTGCATGGGTCCATGGGAACCCTATTAGTGGTCTTGCTGTCCTGGGGACCTCCAAGGTCCTCTTCTCCCCTGCCACCTCCAAGTAACTCCATCTGAAGGGCACAGCTACAGCTTCTGCTGGCTCCTGCTCCATGCACTCAGCAGTTCAAGCATTAAAGTAGCCATGGCCCAAAACACTCCAAGCAGTTTTTTCTTTCTCTCATCATTGTTTCTCCTGCCTTCATGAACTCCATAGGTCTCTTCTCTTCCCCTGAGCTCCAGCAGCCCCAGCTTGGCTGATGTTACATTTTTATGGTTGTAAATTGGTTAATTTGTGGGAGAGAGTAACACTGGGGACCATCTATCCCACCATTTTGACCAGAACTCTACAGAAGATGAGTTATTTTAACAAGGTCTGTTTGTACAGATTTCTCTCTGCCTCAACTCCCTATCTCTAGTGACAAGAATTTTTCTTTCCTCGTGGTCTAAGGAGGGCATCTTCCACATGGGAGTTTCACTTCCTGCTTTCAGAAAGAAAAGGGAAGGTCAGAGTGCCCTTTTTGTACCTGTTGTTTTTCAAGTGCCTTTAGCTCAAAATAATCCTTATACCGAAGTGGCATATTTTGGGGTGGCATATTCTGCCACCCTTCAGTCACATTCTAAGGTATTGAGAGTTAGGATTTCAATATGTGAATTTAGTCCATAACAGTGACAACTGGAAGGACAGAAAGAGCACGGTTTCCTGATGGCCTTGGGGTACAAGTATACCAGTGACAGACTGCCTACCACTGGATTTTTTTGTTATGTGGGAAAAATAACCTTGCATCTGTTTAAGCTAGCCTTAGCTTTTTGGTTTTTGTAGCTGAACACATTCCTAAAATGACCAGAATGCTGATAGAAATATGGACAATAAAGGCCATTCTAAGGATGTAGCAGATATAAATGAGGAAGAGCTTATCGGAAACTGGAGCAAGAGTCACCCTTGTTATAGTGTTTCAAGGAACTTGGCTTTATTCTGTTTATGCTCCAAAGTTTTATGGCATGTGAAGCTTAAAGGTGATGACCCAGGGTTTTTAGTGGAAGAAATTTCTAAGCAACAAAACATTCAGGCAGCTGTGTGGCTACTTGCAATAGCCTATGCTGGATTATGGCAGAAAAGGCATGAAGTAAAGAAAGTAAAGGCAGAATTTATCATTAAAAGGGAAGTAGAGGGTAAAATAAATTGGGAAACTTTTAGCCTGGCCACATAAAGAGTGAGAAGATCTCTTTGGGAGAGGAAAGCAAGGGGGTAGCCCAGTGACCATGTGCTAAGGAGATTGGTACAGAGGAAGGGGATTATCAAGAGAATGGAAGAAAGACCTTGAAGGAATTTCAGAGGTCTTTGAGGCTGCACCTTCCACCACAGGCCTGGTGGCCTAAAGAGACAGAATGGTTTCAGAGAACAGGCCCAAGGCACCCTCCATGGCTTGCTGCCCAAGACCACCTTGGAATGCTGGCCCCTACACCCTGGCTGCTTTGGTTGCTTCGGCTGCTTCAGCTATGGCTAAATTGACCTCAGGTGTGGCTGGACCTGGTGCTTTGGAAGATACAAGCTGGAAACCTTGGTGGTGTCCATGTCGTGTTAAGTCTACAGGCTTGCAGAATGCCAGAGCTGTGCCAGAGAGTCCACCCTGATTCCGAATAATGTATGGAAAAGCTTGGGGGCCCAGGAAGAGATTTGTCACAGGGTCAGAGTCACTGCATAAAGCCTTCACTAGAGCAATGCCAAGCAGAAATGTGGGGTCAGAGTTGCACCACAGAAACCCCACCAGGCCATTCCTAGTGGAGCTATGAAAGCAGGACCTTCATGGAGACCCCAGAATTGTAGAGCTACCAGCGTGCACCACCAGCCTGGGAGAGCTGAAGCATGGGTTGAGCCCAGGAAAGCCATGGGAGTGGAGAAATGAATGTATTTATATGTGAAAAGGACATGAGTTTTGGGGGGCCAGGCAAAATGATATAGTCTGGATACGTTTGTCCCCCTGCCAAAGCTCATGCTGAAGCTTAGTCCCCACTGTGACAGTGTTAAGAGAGTGGGAAATCCTATTATGATAATTGAAAGGTGGGGCCTGTTGGAGGTGATTAGATTGTGAGTAATAGAACATAAATTTTTAGCACAAGAGCAGCCATGTTAGAACTTAATGCTTAGTGGGGGCCGGCCCGTGGCTCACTCGGGAGAGTGCGGTGCTGATAACACCACGGCCACAGGTTCGGATCCCATATAGGGATGACCGGTTAGCTCACTGGGTGAG
>NW_007726161.1:1259259-1261692 GCF_000696425.1 Galeopterus variegatus
AAAAAAAAAAGAACTTAATGCTTAGGAAAGAATGCTGCTTGAACAATGGACAATCACTGCAGCAGCAGGAGTAATAAAACAAGGTCATATTTCAGTAACTTACAGAACAGTTTCTCTTTGAGGTTACAGATTGATATGGATTGAATTGTGTCTCCCAAATTTTATGTATTAGAAGCTTGATCCCCACTGTGACTGTTAAGAGGGTGAGAAACACTACTATGGGCATCAAAAGGTGGGGCTTTGAAGAGATGATTGGATTGCAAAGACTGTACCCTCATGAATGGATTGATCTCTTCTTGGAATAATGGGAGTGGTTCTGGTGGCTTTAAAAGGAGAGTGACTGAGGAGGTTAGTCTCTCTCTGCTCTGCTCCACCATTCTGCCATGTGAGAACCCTGGGTCACCATCACCACCAACAAGGCCTTTACCATATGTGTCCCCTGGACTTTGGACTTCTCAGCCTCCTAAACTATAAGCAGTAACATTTGTTTTCTTTGTTAATTACTCAGTTCCAGGTATTTTGTTATAAGCAACAGAAATAGGATAGTACACAAATGTCTTGGGAAGAAGAAGTCAAAGCCAAGAAGTCTGACTCCAGGCCTCACAGGACTGAACACAAAGAGAGAGGTTAAAACATGCTGACCTGCACACTGTTGCCAACCCCCATCCCTGCATCACTTTTAATACAGTTCTCTCTTTGTCCCTTGTCTTATATAAATCCCCCTGAAAACCTAAGGCTGTGAGACAGTTTTAGCCTGGCTGTCTCCTCAGGCCTGAATAAAGCTTCCTACCTGTCCCGACCCGCGGGATATTCAACGCAGACCCTGGAGGGGGGAGTGGGAATTGGATGGGACAAGAGACGCGAGAGATGGGAGACAAGACAGTATTCTGATCAAGTCTCGTTTATTGATTCTTAGGTTACATCTTATATAGGAAAAAGCAGGCATATTGTAAGGAGTTAGGAATGCAGGAATACGATAAGATCTTGAGAAGAAACAAAGTCAGAAAATCTCTGATGCAAAGAAGCCCCCAATCTTTACAAGAAAGCAGAAACTTGAAAGGAGATAAGAGGTCACTCTTGAGTAGACTTGCATAGCCAGGAGCACAGCGTCCCAGGCACAGATTATGAGGCAGATATCCCATAAGCACAGACATCTGACATAAGCAGATTGTCACGTAGGCCTGGTCACACAAGAAGGGGTGTGGGGCTATAGGTCCCCAACACCTACCTTGGACCAACATTTAGGACTTACGAGTCTTTTGTTTCTGAGCAGCGAGCAGCTGAACTTGCGCACTGGTAACACGTGGACATCAGAACTTGAGACTCTTCAGCTTTTGGGTTCCAGGACTTACGCCAATGGCACCACTGGCTTCGCTGGTTCTGAGGCCTTTGGACTTGAACTGAGTCATGCTACTGGCATCCAGTTTGCAGACAGCCTATCATGGGACTCCTCAGCCTTCACAATCGCATGAGCCAATTCCCTTAATAAATCCTCTCTCATATATTTATATACGTATCCCATTGCTTCTGTCTCACTGGAGAACCCTGACTAATACAATACCTAAGGCTTCAAGAGATCTGGTACAGCCAGTTGTGCACTGGTGAATGTTTACCAGCCGGCTCTCTAGGGGGCAAAAAGCCTTGATTTGTAGAATTTGTCAGTTTCTGTGGTATAAATAATTCCACCTTGGCTAATTGCAAGCTACCTATGTGAACTCACTGGACATAAGAGTTGTTCTAAGCTGACTCCAGTATGCTGGAGTATGGCCACGAGGTATGGCCTCTGAATTTAGACTCTGCAGGTTCATGTTCTGAGGAAAGTTCCATGCTATCTTTCTTAAAAGTTTGTAGTTCTGAAGGCTCATGCCCCTCAGAGAGTGGCTGTTGCCAGAACATGCTAACCTCTGGCAATGAGATGAGGCAAAAGGCTATAAATAAAAATGAAGGATCCCAAAGCAATGACCTGCTGAAAATATGACCAGATGGAAAACTCATATGAATAGAAAGTGCTGCTCATTGTCATGTGTTAGAAACAAAAGTCAGTGACAACCTCTGCAAAAAAGGAGTTAATGAAACAGAAATGCAAGCCTCCAAAGCATTTAGCAGGCCCAGCTGAGGTGTCAGCTCCTCTCTGTAGCTTTTCTGATTTATCTCAAGTAGAAATAATTCCTCCTTCATCAGATTCCATATACTTATACTCAGTTACCTTTTTATTTTTAGAATTGCAGTGTATTTAGAATGTGTTTTACAGAAGACATCCAAACTCCCTAACTTGGCAGAGAGGCCTCTTACCAAATGAGTTTTCAAATAAGGTGGGGTAGAACATCAGGAAGAGCACAGGTTTTGGGGCTTGAGCAATTCTGGGTTCAACTTCTGCCCTGCCACTTGAGAGATGGTGAGACCTCAGGTTGGTTTCCTAACCTCCCAGCCTCT
>NW_007726161.1:1266068-1271672 GCF_000696425.1 Galeopterus variegatus
GGGCAGGTCTGCTTGCCGCTTGCTAATAAAATCTTTTTTTCCACCCTTTGCCCGGCTAGTGCCTCCTTCCTCAGCAACCTTACAATAACACCGTGCTCCAACCAACGGAGCTAACCAGCAACCCTATAGTTCATTCCTTTTTATTGCTGGTTCCATTGTATGGAGCCACCACAGTTTTTCTATTCTCTTGTTGATGGATGTTTGGCTTGTTTCCAGTTTGGGGTTAATGAAATAAAGTTGCTATGCACATTTGTGCATAAGTTTTTGTGTGAACATATGCTTTCATTTCTCTTGGGTAATACCAGGAATAGAATGGCTGGGTCATATGGTAAGTGTGTGTTTGACTTTATAAGAAACTGCCAGAGAGCATGTTTTTAGACAGCACAGGGTGCAACCAGTTTTTGCTCACAGGGACTGGAGCTACCAAAACCACATGGAAAGGGTGCAGAGGGGATGTCAAGGCCAGGAAAAGGGAGAGTGGGGTCTTTTGTCAGTGAGTCACTTGCCTGCCTCTTGTGGGAACTTTGGAAAGATGTGTCTGTGTGTGCGGGGGGTGGGGGGGGGCACTCAGGGTCACAGACACAAAAATTTCATACAAAGTCTGGTTTTAAGTGATCAGCAGCTCTCTTCAGGGCGGAGTGCTTTTCTGTCCCATTCTTCACTTCTGCATATCCATTATAGTCCACACATGTGGGGGAACTGATGGAAGATAAGGGTTATTTAGTAAGGTCTGTTATGTAAATTCTTCCTCTGGTGACATCTCTGGACTGATAAAGGTCTAGAGTTGTATCCAGTGATTAACTTTTGTCCTTCCTGGTAGAGAGGGAAGGAGAGACATCTTTGTGAATTTACGTTCTGTTTTTAGACAACTAGGGAGAGGACAGAGGGCTTTTCTTGTATCTGCATCTTCTCAATGGCCTTCAGCTCAAAATAACCCTGTCAAAATGGCATCTTTTGCAGTGGTGTATTTTGCTACCCTCAATTTGACATACTGATCTCATTGAATGCTCACAAAGACTTGGGGAGGTTAGGCCTTCACTTTCTGAAACCAAAAATATTTTAACGATGAAAGAAAGTGAGCCGAGATGCCGGGTAACGTTCAAGCTTTATTAAAGAAAGAAATCTGCTGAGCTGTGTTCAGAGTGGCACAGGGCCCAGGACTGCCCTGAAAATGGGGGACAGCACCAGGTGTGGGGGTGGTAGAGCTTACATAGTGCGCCAAGGGCTGGCTGATACCATCAAGGAGCGTCATTATGCTAATGTGGATCAGCGTGGAGAACTGTGTCCTTGCAGAAGCAAAAGGGGTTTCTGTTTAGGTCAGGAGGCTTCTCGGAAAGGGAAGGGGGGAGGGGAGGGGAGGAGGTGGGCGGTGCCATTTTGTACTTGGGCTTGTCTAAAATGGCACTGGTTATGTTGCAGATCTATTAAATGATTACTTACAGATAGTCATCTCAGGAGGGTGCCAGGTGGAGTCACTGTTGTTTTTTTTTTTTAAAGATGACCGGTAAGGGGATCTTAACCCTTGACTTGGTGTTGTCAGCACCACGCTCACCCAGTGAGCAACCGGCCATCCCTATATGGGATCCGAACCCGTGGCCTTGGTGTTATCAGCACCACACTCTCCCGAGTGAGCCACGGGCTGGCCCCAGGAGTCACTGTTTTTCATAAGAAAAGGATAGCTGGACCTGGAGAGTAAGGTGGTATCAGCAACAGAGAGAGAGAGAGAGAGAGAGAGAGAGAGAGAGAGAAAGAGAAAGAGAATAATTCATTTGCCCAAGATCACTGTCCCTCTGTTTCCCAATTTTTTCAGTGATTCCATCTGAGGCTGTCTGGTCCAGGTAACCTGACATCTGAAATCCACATATGCAGCATTTAAATTGCAGAAGCACAAAACAATATTTGCCTGGAGAAGTCTGCTTTAGAAACACACATCCCTGAGTCCTGATTGACAGCTCTGTCCACATGTTGAGCTCCCCCTGGATATGGTGTTAGTTCTGTAATTTTCACTGGGTAACAAATATGCCGCCGGAACGGGGAGAGAAGTGAATAAAGGCCTAGGGCTTCAGAATTGGAAGTGGTCCCGAGATGATTCAGCCCAATTCCTTCATTTTAGAGATGAAGAAACTGAGGCCCAAGGAGGGGGATGTGCCACTGCCTCTGCCCCTGCTCTCAGGTCTTGCCCCATTTTGTTCAGCTGGTGTTTACTTATTTTCAAGTTGCCTCAATATGTCCTCGTCCTGCTCTGGAACTGTGTTTGCTTCTTGGTGCCTTCCCACTCCCTGCTCAGATTGCTGCCATAGCATGCACGTAGCTTGGGTGGCCTGTTTGCATGCCTGTCACTCTGTTAGATGGGGAGCTTTCTGAGGGCGGGGACAATGTCTAGCTCAGTTTTTTTTTTTTTTTTCCTTTTTGTCACTGACCTGTAACGGGATCGCAACCCTCGGTGTCGCGCCTGTACCGGGGACTGGCAATGGGATTGCAACCCTCGGTGTTGTGCCCACACCGCGCTCAGCCAGTGAGCGGGAACCGGTCTCCACATGGGATCCGAACCCTCGGCGGAGCGCCTCCGTGCTCCCAAGCGGCGCACTCTCCAGTGCGCCACCGGGCCAGCCCTCTAGCTCAGTTTTTGATCCTACTGCCCAGCACAGTGCCTGGTACATACATAGTCAAGTGCTCAGTGACTTTTATATATATGTATTTTTTTAACTTTTTTTTTTTTTAATTTGGCGGCTGGTCAGTATGGGAATCCAGACCCTTAACCTTGGTGTTACAAGGCTGCCCTCTAACCAATGAGTGAATTGTGTTATAATGTAATGCTCATTTGTGAACATTCACACATGTGAAAACTATTCGCCTTCCGTCTCCACAGTTCCCTCTCCAACTGCTATTCAGTCTCTTGTGTGACCTTCCATTTTTCTCTGCATATGTAAAGCGTGCATAACTATATCCGTCTTTAAACACATGAGACACATGCTATAGAAATGATTCTGTTACTTGCTTCTGTAAGGGAGCCAAGACTCTACCTCTACCCTCTTAGGGTCTCCAATTGGGCCTAAAAATTAAATTGACAGAAGACACGAACAGGAGAAAAGCAGATAGATTTTTGCATGGATGTGGGTGCGCCCATAGCAGAATGAAGACCCAAAGAAGCAGTGAGAGCTGAATATACGAAGTTGGACAAAGTGTAGTAAACTGTGAAAACGTGACAAGAGAAAAGCGCGTGGCTAGGGTAACTCGTGGAGAAGTGACCGGGAAGATAGGGGTTAGTTTAACAAGGTTTGAACAGATTTCTCCTGCCCCGCACTCCCTGTCTCTGCTGATGGGAATGTCTCTTTCCTCTTAGTACAGGGAGGACGGCTTTCCCCTGGGAGTTGCATTTGCTTTCAGGGAGAAAAAGGGTCAGAGCGCTTTTTGTGCCTTTGCTGTTTTTCAAGTGCCTTTAACTCAAAATAATTTTTATGCCAAAATGGCATATTTTGGGGTGGAATATTCTGCCATACTTCACTTCTTTTGTTCCCAGTAAATATGTGTGTGTGTATGTGTGTGTGTGTGTATATGCTTATATATAAATAAATAAATATTTTGGTGGCTGGCCAGTATGGGGATTCCCGTAAATATTATTTTGATTGAATAAAGTGACTTGTCCAGATTCTCTGTGTCAGTTATTTCTTTCTTTCGTTGGTAATGAAGCATTCTCAAACTTAGTGGCTTATGACAACAGCCGTTGTATTTGCTCTGGATTCTGCAGGTCAGCTGTTTGAGGTGGTGGGTGGTTCTTCTGCTGGGCTTGCTTGGGATCACTCACAGAACTGCAGCCAGCTGGGGGTGGCTGGGAGCTGGTTGGTTTGGGGCCTCAGCTAGGGTGAGTTTTTGCTCCTTTGGTCTTACATCCAACAGGCTAGCTTGGGCTTCTTTGCATGGCAGGCTAGTGTCCTGGGTTTCTTTCTGAGGGAGTGTGGCTCAGGGCCTCTTCAGGGACAGACCCTGAAGCTTATGCAGTTCTGGGGACCTTCTCTAAAGAAAATAAAAAACTGCTAATATAAAATTAGGTACAGGGCCTGGGAAGAGGCCTGTGCAAGTGAGCGGCCTGAAATTTGAGCTTCAGGAGCCTCCTGGTACAGCTGCCTCTGGTCTTCTCTGCTTTTGGAGCCTTGGTGAGCCTTTAAGGAATTCTCTTGTTATTCTTATTTCTGAGAGTGGACCAGGGAACTAGCATAGCAGGAGCAAGGCTTCTTCTCAGTGACACTCCAACTGAGTTCCTCTGCTTGCCTCTCCTCTCAGTCCTGGGGCTGCAAACGCTGCTCTTACTTTATCACACATTCTGCTGAATTTATTGAGACATAATACCCTGAATTATTCAGTCTTTAGTTTTTAAATTCAATCTCCACCCCCCTTTTTTTCAAATATGGCCTGTGCCATACGTTTCAAGGTCTACTTGAAACTCAGATGCTCAGAATGGACTCTGTTCTGCTGTATCCTCCACACTTCCTGAGGGAGTGAGTATCGAATGCCCTTCTGCTTCTCCGATGGGGGAAGGGTACAGGATCAAAACCCACACTAAATAACACTGTGAAACAGTATCTTGCTGCATGGTCAGAGCTGTTTATTTATACAGGTCTAGGAGCACCAGGGAAAGAATGCGAACTTTGCCCTCATTCGGGTTTCATTTACATGAGCAGGTTTGGTGGGGGATGGATGCGCATAAGCTTAGCTGTCAGTGCAATTGTGTTCCAGAGAGAGAGGCAACAGTGGGGAAGAAGGAATTTACCATGCTTTGTTCAATAAGGGGCCTTGGGTGGGGTGTGAGCGGTGTCTCTTCACACAGGTTGTGGCTGTAACTGGGACCCTGTGGTGGTGGAAGGAGAATGCTCTGGGTGTAACAGCTGAGGGAGTTGTAGCTCTGGGAGCCCGAGCAATGGAGATAGTTGAGTCCTTCCCCTGCCAGCAGCAGACAGGCCAGCAGCAGACAGGCCAGCAGCAGGGTCAGATATACAAGTGGCAATTGCTGGTGATGCTGTTGGTGACAGCTTGTGGGCAAGAATAGAGGTTGGCAGCAGACAGGCAAGTAACAAGGGCAAGGTCAGTAGCCCAAGGGTGGGGATCTGGTGTGATGATAGTGAGAACTGCAAGAACTCTTGATACCTGCCTGAAGAGACTTGACCAACACTAGCATGGATTGTAGCAGCCTAAGGGGGCGACCCTGGGATGATCCAGCCCCCTTTTGTGTTCCTGTCTGGAAAAGCTCAGGGCTGTCAAAAGAATTTACTGTTTGTTCCAGCCAGCACCTAATGGTAGCCCCTGACCTCCCTTTCTTAGAACATTTAAGAAAAAAGGGCTTACAGTGGAGAATCCTTCCTCTGTGCCTTTGAGGTGGATGTGTATCTCCTACAACTTACCTTTCTCAAGGGCCTGAAAGCAATTCCTTTGAAATGTGATCATCAGAAAGGACAGGGCCTCTGTCTCCCAGTCTTTGTGGAAGGATAAAATCCTAACTTTGATAACTGCCAGCTAGCGGACACGGCTGGCCTACTTGCATTCAAACTTCCTAATTTTTCACTTTAGTCTCTGCAACCCCCTCCCCCCCCCCCCCCCCCCCCCCCCCCC
>NW_007726161.1:1272639-1275608 GCF_000696425.1 Galeopterus variegatus
TCTCTGCAACCCCCCCCCCCCCCCCCCCCCCCCCCCCCCCCCATTCTCCCTTTAAAGGACTGTCAGCTCTGTGCAAACCAGAATGGAGTCAGCTCTTTGCCCTGCTGTCAGTAGTTATCTGTTTTCACTGCTTTAACTAGTGTCTGGCTTTGTTTATCTTTGACAGTTGCTCAGGACTTGGCAATGGCCATGGGGAACTCAAAGCTGTATCCTGGATGAGGGAATCAGAGGGGAGCTGGGTGTCCAATCGGGTGATGATGACGGCAGTGAGGGGTGACCAATGGGACGGGTGCCTCCAGGCAGAAGCAGTCTGGGCAGTGTTTGAGGGTACATCAGGGACTGCAACTGGGGTACATGGGTGCTTTTGTCCAAGAGGGGCAGTGAGGTGTACAGCCTGGAGTGGATTGATATGGGCAGAGAACATGGGAGACACCCCCTGGCTGCCCCTGGAGAGATGCAGCAGGGGACCGGGAACCCCAGAAGGGAGGCAGCTGGCCTCCTGCCCTTTCACATGTCAGCTGTTGAGTCTACAATCTTTCTGTTGATTGGACCTTATTTGTACACATAAATCACAGGAGCAACCCCTGTGTAGTATGTGGCAATTCTTGGGAATTCCTGTTCACCTGGGAGTCTCTTTATTTGGGTTCATTTATCTTGGTCATGTTCACTGACCTCTTGAATGAAAGGATTATTTTTTTCCTTTTTCTAGCAGGAACGAAAAGTTCCTTTTGAGGAGAAAAAAACTGGTGAAAAGAAAATTCTAGTAAATGGAAAATGATTTGTAAGACTCCCCCTGCATTTCATAAATTAGGGGGCTCTCTGGATGACCTGAGACTTTTGGGAAATTGGGAAAGCACAGCCCACAACAGCAGTCCCATTTAGGGGAAGACAGCTGGAAACAGGGCACAAAGCTGAGAATCCAGGACAGGAAGCCTCCCTACCTGCCCCTTTGGTGACCAAGAGTGATGATTTCAAACCTGGATTTTGAGTGATAGTTGATTTTTTTTTTTTTTTCTTAAAAGATGACCGGTAAGGGGATCTTAACCCTTGACTTGGTGTTGTCAGCACCACGCTCACCAAGTGAGCTAACCGGCCATCCTTATATGGGATCTGAACCCATGGCCTTGGTGTTATCAGCACCACATTCTCCCAAGTGAGCCACGGGCTGGCCCTCTGATAGATGATTTTTAATATGTGGATGTATTAGTCTGTTTCTGTGGCTTATAAAAGAAATACCTGCAACTGGGTAATTTGTAAAGAAACAATATTGTTTATAGTTTCAGAGGCTGGGAAGTCCAAAGTCCAGGGAACACATCTGATGAAGGCCTTTTCTTGGTGGTAACTCTACTGCAATGCAAGGGGTCACATGATGAAATGGCAGAAGCAGAGAGAGATTAACTTCCTCAAGCACTTTCCTTTTAAGGCCCTCAGAACCACGCCCATGACCACCATTAAACCGTCAATGGATTAATCCATTGGGCATGGTCCTCACAATCTAATCATCTCTTCAAGGCCCCTCCTTTCAATGATCATAACAAGATTTCCCACCCTCAACAGTTACAGTGGGGATTAAGCTTTGATGAGTTTGGGAAGACATTCAATATACTGCAGTGGACTTAATGTTTGTAAAATTACTTTCAGTCAATTATGTTTCCTTCTATAACTTTGTGTTAAGGTGAAGCATTGTTATTTCAGATTTTTTTCCCAGATAAGTGAAGTGGGGTATCCCAAAAGCAAATGATACTTAGCCAACATAAGAGCTTCAGCTAGGTGTGTTTAGCCATCTTCCAACCTTTCTTTAAAAGTAAACTTTTTTTTTTTTAGATTTTTAAAATTCATTTAGGATTGAGTAAAAGAAGTCCAAGAACAGGTAGAAAGTAATACATGGTTATAAAAATTAGCACATTGGTCACCTCTGAAGGGGACTGATTGGCAAGTGGCATGAAGAAAACTAGCCAGATTAAAATGTCCTAAATCTTGTTTGGGATGTTGGCTTTACCGTTGTATATATTTGTCAAAACTCATCAAACTATACACTTCAGACCTGTGTGCATTTTTCTGCATATAAGTTATATTTCAATGATAATTTTAAAAGAAGCAGCGAGCCTCCAAATTTTAGATGATAAACTAGCTTGGATTGCTAGCTCTTTTCCTTAAAATCAACCCTAGAGAAACTATAGAAGCCAGAGGGAAACATAGATTCCAGAACCAACTGAAATAAGAACAAGGCCACCCTTCTCTTTGCCCCACCCCCAGCCTGGATGGAGGCTGTTTTGAACCTGTGTCTGGGAGGTAGGTAGCTGTAGCCTGGGGCCCAGGGCTGTGGTGGGGATGGTGGGGTGGGTCTGGACACAAACGATTTTCCTTTTTTTTTTTTTTTGATTTATGTATATATTTGGATATCTGCGTGTCTGATCAGGACCTGTTTGGTTTGGTTTGGTTTTGCTTTGCCTTTCACCCGAGTAGTCTTAGGGCAAATCTTGGCCTTCCTCAGGGGTTGGTGTCTGTGGGGTGCTGCTGGCAATGTGAAAGCCCTTTAGGGCTGAGCAAGCAGGAGCATTCACTGCTCTTCCTCCTCCTCCAACCCTGGCTGTGGAACCCATTCAGGGAGACCTCCTCCTCCCGGTGGCTCTTGTCTAAGGCGTGAGGTGCAACCTGGAGCTGTGGAGCTGCCTGGAGGGCGGCAGACAAAGGAGGGCATCTGCAGTTCCCTGGGGTGTCCTGAGGTGGGGCCTCTCGGTCTTGGGGCTCATCTGCTTCCCTCTCTAAGTTCATGAGGGCCGACCTAAATTCGGGACTATACTTTGACTCTTCCCCACTACTTACTTCAGACAAATTAGCTGATAGCTGCCTGATTTGATTCTGATTATTTAGCCACAGACTGAAAAATTTTTTTGTGGGCCGGCCCGTGGCTCACTCGGTAGAGTGCGGTGCTGATAACACCAAGGCCCTGGGTTCGGATCCCATAT
>NW_007726161.1:1276087-1277070 GCF_000696425.1 Galeopterus variegatus
AAAAAAAAAAAAATTTTTTTTTTGTTTTATCAGTCTCTCTTCTCTCCTCCCCCTCCCCATCTCCCTCTTTGCTGCTTATTTGTCATTGGATAGGCACAGTTCTTTTCCTGCATTGCATGCTTTATTTTTTGTCCTTTAAAACTGTTCCGAGGGCTGGCCAGTTAGCTCAGCTGGTTAGAGCACGGTGTTGTAACACCAAGGTCAAGGTTTAGGATCAGTGGACCAGCCAGTCAACTAAAAATAATTAATTAACTGTCCTGACTGTGACAATCCATCCATTCTACATGCACATGCAACATGACATTTATTTTCTCACCACTTTTGAAATAAATACTATTTTTATGTTTGTTTCTTTTTTTAAATTTTTATTTTTATTTTTCCTTTTTTTGTCTTTTTTCCTCACCGGTAACGGGATCGCAACCCTTGGTGTTGCGCCCGTACCGCGACCGGCAATGGGATTGCAACCCTCAGTGTCGTGCCCGCACCGCGCTCAGCCAGTGAGCGGGGACCGATCTCCACATGGGATCCGAACCCTCGGCAGGAGCGGCACACTCTCCAGTGCGCCACCAGGCCAGCCCATGTTTGTTTCTTTTATAATTGTTTACCTCTTATTAGTACGCTGAGGATTCTCCCTGGCGTTATGCTTCTTGGCTATTACGAGGTCGACAATGTCTGAAAAATTACGTAGGCACAAGGACCACAACACACAACAGAGTAATGAATTCTCTGTAGTTCCCAATGACCATGCACTACAGCTAATGCCATCTGCAGGTGGAAGAAGAGTTGACATTCTTTTTTTCTAGAGTTTTTATTTCTGTGAATTTATAGACATTGAGCTTTAAGGGGGAAGGCTTCTCTGTATGTATTATTCTGTGGCTTTAAAAATAATTTATTATATATAGTAGACACCTTTCCTTGTCAGTACACATAGATGTACTTCATTCTTTTTCTTTTTCTATATTTTAAAATTTTTCATTCATTTA
>NW_007726161.1:1278519-1281166 GCF_000696425.1 Galeopterus variegatus
TGACATAAGCCCTATTTCTCTGGCTTAATTAAGGTGGGGAAACTTGTCTAGCTGACTAGCTGTTTGAAAAATGTCTTGCAGTTAATGAGCTGGCTTTTGTCATTAACTTGGTTGGATGGTTTCAGATTTTTTTATTTTATTGTGGCGATAGAGAAGCATAATTTTTGAAATGTTTGCCCCAATGCTGAGTGCCAGCTGAATTCCACACTCCCCTATAATTATTCTAAAGAATAATGATCAAATTATAGTTGGATAAGCATATATCAGATCTATTTTGTTTCCTTTTTTGATGTATGTATATATTTGGGTCACTGCCTTTTTGATCAGGACCTGTTCTTTTTATCCATAAGAAGAGTTAGGGCATTTGTCAGAAAGAGGAAATACAGGCACAAAATCAATAGGACAAACTTTTTAGTGCTTTGAGGATTTTTCTTCTTTGTATCCATCAGGGGCTTATGATCAGGATGAGATGTGCTGTCTGTGGAGCAGAGTATAAATAATCTATAAACTTTAAAGATTTTGCAGTAGCTTGAGTTTTGTTTATAATTGGTTCTGATGTGTTTATCTGACTTACGAATATGCATCATATCTGATAGATTTCAACACATATTTCTCTTTGAGCAGTCAACAGATAATTATAACTACTTGATTTCTCATGAAATCCTAAGGAAGGATGCCTGCCTCCCTCCTCTCTCCCTTCCTTCTCTCTTTTTCCTATTGAGGGATCGCATGCATATTACAGAGTTCATAGCCTGTATTAATCCTAAGTGCTCAATGGATTTTTACCTATGCATGCATCCACATGACCACCACCCAAATTATGAAAGAACATTTTCAGCAAGCCAGTGAGCTTCCTTGTGTCCCTTCTCAGTCTACACCATCCCCCTGCTGGAGGAAACTACAATTCTGATTTCTGTTATCATCAGTTTTGCCTGTTCTTGTACATACAGGATGTGCTCTTGTGTGTGGCTCCTTTCACTGAACATTCTATATTTTCGAGGTTCATCCACGTTGTTGAGTGTACAAACAGCTGTTTTGCTGTTGTTGTGCAGTATTCCATTGTATGACTCTACCTGTGTGGCTCCTTTCACTGAACATTCTATATTTTCGAGGTTCATCCACGTTGTTGAGTGTACGAACAGCTGTTTTGCTATTGTTGTGCAGTATTCCATTGTATGACTCTACGACCATTGACTTATCCATTCACCTGCTCATGAATTTGAATTGTTTCCAGACATTGGCTATTACAAAGAAAACTGCTAGAAACATTTTTGTACATGTCTTTTCTGTTCAGTCATTTCTCGTGGGTATATATCTAGGGTTGAAATTGCTGGGTGAGAAGGTAGGCATGTATATTTAGCTTCAGAAAAATCTGCTAAACAGGTTTCCAAAGAGGTTGTACCATTTTAGACTCCTACCAGCAAGATATGAATGTCCACTTACTCCAGGGCCTTGTGAACACTTAGTATTGTCAGACTTTTTAATTTAGCCATTCTGATGTATGCATTGTAGTATTTCCTTATTTTAAGTAGTATTTCAAGGCTATTTGGTTTTGTGGGTCACTCTACCCAGGCTTTTACTTTTTGTCTGAAAAGCCCTTATATTTTGTGTAGTGGAATAGACCAATTGTTTAACAATTGTTTCTGAGATGACTGGATAGCTTTTACCAATTTACTTATTCCTAGACTTAGCATCTCATGGCCTCATTTTAGTATCCTCATGGCCTTACGAATGCCTGCTTTTTGTTTGTGTTTATACCTGGCAAGTCTTTGTTTTAGAGAAGATTTTTCTAGAATGTTCTTGGCATATGGAGTCATGCCAGGTAATTCCATTTACAATAAATTTCTCAGAACAGGTATCTTTTCAGTTTCAGGAAAGAACTTTGTAAGCCCCTGTTTCAGAGAGAAAGTTAGTACAGAACCTGTTTACATCGTGTGGGGAAGGGAAATAAAAATGTGAGCAATTCCGTTTCTTAAATATAAATCTGGGTAAGAAAAGCCAGAAGGAGTGAATTTTGCTAGACTTGGACAGTTAATGTCAGTGCAGTAGCTGCCTCAGGGGCAGCTTGGCTGGTCATTGTTAGATTAGTGTAAATTTCATTACTCTAAAAAGTCAAGTTCAGGAGCTGGAATGTACAAGAGTAGTTTGAATTGTTGTTTTTTCTAAGAGAAAAAGCCTGTCACTGGCCATGGAGTAGGTTAAGTACAATAACCCTTAAACCTGTCCTTAGGGGTGCACAAAATAGGAGCTCTATCCTCAAGATGAATTTGCCCCCAGTCAGGGACACATTGTATTGGGGGGGGAGCTTATTTTAGAACAGTATTTTAGGTTATCCAGGTGAATCTGGGCTCCAGGAGACAGTGGCTTGTAGGCTGATAAGAGGCGTGGCTTGATCCATGTCAACTGGGCCATAGGATAGACCAAGGAGTCAGGAGAGAGTCCCCCACCAGGAGATTGCTCCTCCCACTTGCGAGTTATTGGCAGGAGTAAGGAAGGGGCGGGATCCTGGCTAGCTCCACCCATCCCACTGCCCAGCCCTCACAGACTCACCACCTATATCCAGCTGGCGACCATCAGATCAAACCAGTTATGTCCTTTATCCCTGATGACTTTGGTCTCTTCGAGAGGCCAAGGCTCAAGAGGTCCC
>NW_007726161.1:1282651-1284162 GCF_000696425.1 Galeopterus variegatus
CCCCTGCTCTATTTTTTCCCTCATAGCCTTTATCATCTTCTAACATAATTTATGTATTTATTATTGTGCTAGTTACAAGTTATTGTCTTTCAGCTCCAACCCACCCTCCTATGTGCTTCTCTGGTGGGGCCAAGACTCTGTAAACCATATTTCTGCTTTGCCAGCTGGCTCCCTGTTCAACTCTGCCAGTCGGCGATGCTAGAGGAAAGTTCAAGAAAGTTTTTTGAAAATGGAGGAGTGTATTAGTCAGTGTTGTCCAGAGAAACGAAACAATAGAATGTGTACACATTTCGAGAGAGTGATGTATTTTGAAGAACTGGCTCACGCGATGGTAGGGGCTGGCAAGTTCAAATCTGCAGAGCAGGCTGGCAGGCTGGAGACCCAGGGAAGAGTTGATGTCCCAAGGTAGCTCATGTCCCAAGCTAGTCTGCAGGCAGAGTTCCTTCTTCCTCGCAGGAGATCAGTCTTTTTCTCTTAAGTCCTTCTGCTGATTGGAGGAGGCCCACCCACATTATGGAGAGTAATCTGCTTTACTAAAAGCCTACTGATTTAAATGTTAATCTTATTTTAAAAACTACCTTCACAGCAACATCTAGGCTGGTGTTTGACCAAATATCTGGATAGCATAGCCTAGCCAAGGGTCCACATAAGATTGACGATCACAGGAGGAAGAAGGGACTTGCTCCTTCCCGATTCCATGAACATAACCTCAGCAACAGCTCTTTAGCCCCGGGGCGGCAGTGCCTTCCTGGAGCAGTAGTTGAATCCACTTTGCAGTTAACACTTGTGCAAGCCCCTGCAGTGCACCCCGCTCAGAGAAACCAGCATCAGCCAAGCAGCACCTCCTCCTTAGGCGCTGAGTTTTGGCTCTGCAGGGTCCCCGCTTTAAGCTCCTAAATTTTAATAATTCCAACCTCTCTTCTGTTCCCCTGGCCTTAGTGGGGGTAGTTGTTTCCTGCAGTTGCTACCTCCATGATATGTAAGCTTTCTCTTTTTACCCTTTTAGTTACCTAATGAACAACTTTTTTTCTTTTCTTTTCTTTTTTTTTTTTTGACGCCTACAACACCTGGTATTCCCAGGTGGTCTCCCATCTAAGCACTAACCAGGCCTGTCCCTGCTTAGCTTCCCAGTAATGAATAACTTTATACCTGGTTAACAACTCTTTATATTAAACTCTCTCTGTTCCAATTTCTGGTATGGTTTCTGCCTCCTGATGCCATTCTGTATATTGTTTATTGTCTCTTTTCCCCTGTGTCCCTCACCCCCTCCCCCAATAATGTCAGTTCCAGAAGGGCAAGGATTTTGTCTGTTTTGTTCACTGAGCTATTCCAAGCAACTAATCCAGTGCCTGACACTTTGTAAGTGCTCAAGAAATATTTGTGGGATGAGTGAACGGTTTGATGGATGAGTGGATGGTTGCTGATTTATGATTTTGTTTGGATTATTCGCGTTTTCTGTTTCTGTTTTTGTTAGTTCTAGGCCAAGATTAACTGTAAAATGAGATTTAAAA
>NW_007726161.1:1285946-1286604 GCF_000696425.1 Galeopterus variegatus
GTTGTCAGCACCACGCTCTCTGAAGTGAGCTAACCGGCCATCCCTATATAGGGATCCGAACTCGTGGCCTTGGTATTATCAGTGCCACACTCTCCAAAGTGAGCCACGGGCTGGCCCCTTTTTTCCCCTTTAAACTCATTATGGGCTAAACTGCTAAGAATTTTTATCATGGAATAGTGTTGACTTTTATCAAATGCATTTTCTGCATCTATTGAGACAATCATATGATCCTCCCTGCCATAATTCTTACTTTTTGTATTTTTGGTGCCTGGTATAGGGCCTGGCACAGAGTGGATGTTCAGATAAATGACTTTTGAATGAAGTAATGAAATAATGGGTGAATAAATTAAGTGACTTGCTCATGGTCGTGTGACAAGTAAGTGATGGAGCCGGAAATAAGATCTAGGACTCCTGACTTTTCGTCCCAATATAGTCTCCACTACTTCTGGCTGATTTGTCCTGAGGACCCTCATATCAGCCTCCTAGCAGGGCAAAAGTTTCCAGTGAACCATAAAGAACAGGTGACTTTTCTAACTTGGTCCTAATACTCTACTCCTAAACCAGTCAAGCCTCAGGAACTCTGATGTTAATCTTACCGTGAACTCGGAGATAACTGTCCCAGTATTCTTGCTCATACGTCCCAGTATTCTTGCTCATA
>NW_007726161.1:1287992-1289727 GCF_000696425.1 Galeopterus variegatus
CAGCATATTTTCTTTGGCACTAGACATATTACTCAACACCCTTTTGCACTCATGGTGCTAAGTTTCTCAGGCTGATCAGTTGTCCTATAACTCTATAGTAGATGCTGTCAGTGTCTGGCTCATACTCCCTAGGCCCATCCTGGAGGTCATCTGCAGATAGTCCCTGTTCATTGCAGGACAAATGACTTCCTGTCTCTCCCTGTCTGAAGGTACTGTCTGGCCACAGGAACTTGCTTGCCTTGTGCACAGGAACTTTAGAAATGTTAAAGAGTTAATACTCCAGAAGTGATCCCAACCAGTGAAGGATGGAGTTGGGGGATAAACACCCCAGCCTCCTCACCCTCAGGGTGGGACAGCTCTTTGTTCTGTTCAGTCTCTCAGGGAGTCCCCAGTGAGACAGGGCCCCAGCTGTCCGAAAACACACCCTATCTTGGTGATGGAGTTTGGATGTGTTGTCCCCTCCAAAACTCATGTGGAAATTTGTTCCCCAATGTTGCAGTGTTGGAAACTGATTGAGTCAGGGGGGTGGATCCTTCCTGAATGGATTAATGCTCTCCCTAGGTGGGGGGAGTAATGAGTGAGTTCTCGCTTTATTAGTTCCCAGGAGAGCTGATTGTTTAATAGACCCTGGCACCTCCCCTTTCTCTCTCTTTCTTCTCTCTCTTGCTTCCTCTCTTGCCATGTGATCTGCTTGTACCCGCTGGCTGCCTGCTACTTTCCACCATGAGTAGAAGCAGCCTGAGGTCCGTGCCAGATGCAACTGTCCCAGAATCGTAAGCCAAATAAACCTCTTTTCTTTATAAGTTATCCAGTCCCAGGTATTCTGTTATAGCAACACAAAATGGACTAAAGCACTTGGCGTCCTTCCCTTCCCTGTCCCCCTGGCCCACTCCCCTCTTGCTGTTTCCTGGGATCACCTCCCAAATAAACCACCCAAATCCTTGCCTCGGGGTCTGCCTCTGGGTGAACGCAAACTAAAACGAACATTGTTTTGGTCTTGTCACTCTGCCACTGAAGATGCCACATTGGCTCCTTGCCATCCACTGAGTCCAAACTCTGCTCCCTGGTATTGGATGCCATTTGTAACCGGCCACCCGACTTTCCCTCTAACAGTTCCCCCTCCATTCTCAAGTTCAGCCTTCACTGTTTCCTCACTGACCCCTGAGCATGCTTTGGCATGGCACATCTCTGTGCCTTGGACCTTTCTCTTATCCCCTTGGGATGCCTTTAATTACCGCCATTCTCCCACTTCTCTGTCCAGCACTCACAGCTCCCCCGAGACTAGCACTAGGAGGTGCTGAAAAATATTTCTAGAACAAATTAATTAACGATCGAGATGTCATTTTTAGCTCATTAAACTGTTATGAGATTTGATAATAACAAGGGTTGGCATCTGAGTCCGTTAGTGCTGCTGTAACAAAATACCATAAACTGAGTAGTTTATAAACAACAGAAATTTATTTCTCAGAATGATGGAGGCTGGAAAGTTTAAGATCAAGGCAAATCTGGTGTCTGGTGAGGCCTTGCTTTCTGGCTCATAGGTGGTGCCTTCTTGCTGTGTTCCTATATGGTGGAAGGGATGAGAGGTCTCTCTTTCGCTTCTTTTGTAAGGATACTATCCCATTAATGAGGGCTTTGCTCCATGATTTAATCACCTTCCAAAGACCCCACCTTCTAATACCATCGCCTTGGAAGTTAGGATTTCAGTATATGAATTTTAGGGGGACATGAACAT
>NW_007726161.1:1290827-1292071 GCF_000696425.1 Galeopterus variegatus
GGGCAACACTGAGGGTTGCAATCCATTGCCGGACACGGAAAAAGACAAAAAGACAAAAAATAAATAAATAAAAATAAATAAATAAACCAAGGGTTGAGATCCCCTTACTGGTCGTCTTAAAATAAATAAATAAATAAAAATAAACAAATAAATATACAAAAAAGGACTGGAAGGATGCACTCCAAACTGTTGACAGTGGTTACCTCCGGGAAGGGCATCAGTGAATGTGTGTGTGACACTGGGGAGGGGGAAGGAAGGAGAGACCTTTGCTTTGTTAGATATTTATCTACTGTCTGAATTTTTACATTGAGAACACAGTCACTGGGATGGAAAGTTTTAGCAGTGGCCTTGAAAGCCCTTCCTTCTCTTTTCCAAGGATCCTGGGTGAAAAAAAGGTATCCCTACTCAGATTCCCTTGCAAACATAAGCAAACTAGTGATATTCACTAGTAGAAAGATAATGGCAAGGCTTAAGCTGTGAAATACATTTATTTAGTGTTGTATACTTGGTCTGCCTAGATGATGATGATGATGATGATTATTCTTTTTGTTTGTTTATTTTTCTTTCTTTCTTTCTTTTTTTTTTGGCAGCTAGCCAGCCCATAGATTATTGTAAATAAACTTGAAATTTACGGATCCATGGGGCATAGCTTGCTGTTCCATAAGCTGTGTAATGAATGGAATATAAAATGAACATGAGGGCTGGACAGTTAGCTCAGTTGGTCAGAGCACAGTGTTATAACACCCAAGGTCAAAAGTTCAGGTCCCTGCACTGGCCAGCTTCCCCGCCGACCCCCAAAATGAAGATGTTTCGCAACCAGTATGGCTCCCTCATGTAAGTGTTGGCATGTATAATTGCTTAAACCTCGCTTATTAAATCCAAATGAGAACGTGTCCTATGCAGTAGAGGGATGGTTGATGGGGAGCTGTGTTGATGGCCTTGAACTTCTAGGGAGGAATGTTTTGTCTGTGTCTTGCAATTGCCTGTATTCTTTAAATTAGTAGAGCATGGTCCTGGGTAAGATCTATGACTCATGTGAATCTGATTTTACAAATCGGGGGACATAAGTTGGATAACATCACATAAATGTACCTAAAGGGGGCCAGCCCGGTGGCGCACTGCTACAGTGCGCCGCTTGGGAAGCGCAGCAGCGCTCCCGCCAAGGGTTCGGATCCCACATGCGGACTGGCTGCTCACTGGCTGAGCGAGGTGTGGGAGCAACACCGAGGGTTGCGATCCCGTTG
>NW_007726161.1:1292627-1293943 GCF_000696425.1 Galeopterus variegatus
TCCGGTACGGGCGCGACACTGAGGGTTGCGATCCGTTGCTGGTCATGAAAAAAGACAAAAATGGAAAAAAAAAAATGTACCTTAAGGCCATGGAACTTGAGAGACATAATCTGGGAAGAGGGCATAGATAGGAAGAGAAACGCTTGGACTATTGTGTTAGCCTCCTAACTTGTCTCCCAGCTTCAGTTCTTGACCTCTCCATAACCCAGTCTCCATACAGCATGATGTCACTGTTTAGAACTTTCCAGTGACTTGTCATCACACTTAGAGTAAAATATGAAGTCCTTATTATGGCTTACAAGGCCCTACACACATGGGCTCCTGACAACCTCTTGAGCTCAACTCCTAGTACTGTCCCCTTGTTTACCAATGCCCCTGCCACACCAGGCTCCTTGAACCGCCTNTTTCTTCCTCCCCCCAGCCTCTTGTACACTCAATTCTACTTTTTGTCTATGAATTTGCTGATTCTAGGTACCTCCTATAAGTGGAATCATACAGTATTTGTCCTTTTGTGTCTGGCTTTCAAGGTTCATCCATGTTGTAACATGAATCAGAATTTCATTCCTTTTAAAGGCTGAATATTATTCCATTGTATGAATATACCACATTTTGTTTATCCATTCATCTGTTGATGGACACTTGGGTTACTTACACCTTTTGGCTATTGAGAATAATGCTGCTATGAACATTAGTATACCAGTATTTGTTTGAAGTCTCTGTTTTCAAGTCTTTTGTGTGTATACCTAGGAGTGGAATTGCTGATATTACTGTGTTTGTTTATTATCTCCCTCCCACAAGAATACAGGCTCCAACGTCTAGAACAGGGCCTGACTCATAGTAGAAGCTCAGTACATATTTTTGGAATGAATGAATTTCTCAGATACACTGAATAGGGCATTATAATATTAACCTACTTCATAGAGCCGTTAAAAGGATTAAATGCAAATCAGTTTAAGAATTCAGTTTACGTGATCTCTAAATGAACACTTCATCTAGCCCACGTTCCTGAAGTCGATAACTGCTTTTGTGGCTTCTATTTAACTTTGCTGCCAGCAAATTTTTTTTGACATTCTGCAATTTGCCCAATGCCAAGAGGGCACCAGATATGAAAATGATCAGGACCCTACACCTGCCCTTAGGCAATTCATAATCCAATTAAATTCAGAACATGGTCTTAGAGACAGAAGTTAGAGGAACTGCTCATGGAGTGAATTCACTTGTGTCTTACTTCTAATCAAACTAATTTCTTTTCTTTTCTTTTTTTTTGTCTTTTTCGTGGCCGGTAAGGGGATCGCAACCCTTGGTGTGGTGTCGCC
>NW_007726161.1:1294530-1297343 GCF_000696425.1 Galeopterus variegatus
TCTCTGCGCTCCCAGCGCCGCACTCTCCCGAGTGAGCCACGGGGCCGGCCCTAATCAAACTAATTTCATAATTGACAATGCGATGTGGGATGCCTGTCCAAAAAGGGTGAACACAGACCCAGAACAAAAAGTTGTTGACTTGTTTATATTCTTCTGCCACTTCTGATGATCATATAGGATCAGAGGGCCTGGCTGGAAGATGACACCCACCCTTCAGCTTTTCACTTCACCTGTTGATCATTGTGTGGCAGGAAGTTGTTTAAATTTTGCCAAACTACACTCTTCATTTCACACTCCTTAAAAACTGGAATATGCGAGTCTCTGGGGAAGTGCTGGCAGGGAAATGGAGAGACGAAGAGAAGGGAAGCAGGATCTGTTAATAACAGACTGTAAACAAGTATCAAAACACCAGTAAGTTATTATTAGGTGCTGACTATGTGCTCGGAACAGTGCAGAGAGAGTGGGTTGGGGGTCGGAAGGCCAATAGTTTACTGTTGTTCTATCCTCAAGGAATTTATGATCAGGAAAGGGCAGATAGGACCCACAGCTGAGAACCCCCCACAAGACCAAGATGTTAAGTGCTGAGGGTTCAGGAAATTGCTAGCATGAACTTATCATGGAAATGATCTGATCGAGCCCCTCATTTTAGAGGAGGGAAACTGAGGCTCAGAGAGGCAGCTGACAGCCTGTGTGGGTTAGTACTGCTCCGAGACCCGAGCTCTCTGATCAGCAAGCTGCATACTCTTGTGATCTGCTGTGTTAATATGTTTACTTCAATTTTCTGATTCAGAATTAACAGGGAAAGCCTTTGCTGGAAGCCAAACCGCCTCAAAGCCCAGCTCCAGCCAGCCTTTGACTAGTGGTGGAGAGCGTCTATGGGCTCATTCTCACAACCACTAAATGCTTGGTAGCACCCCTGAGCACCTGATAATACTGAGTTCTGGAGAGGTTATGTGACTAGGCCCAGATAAATGAGCTGAGATTTGAACCCATACAGCCTAATGGAAAGGCCCAGGGTACCATCACTGGCTGCTGGCTTCCACTTTTGCCATGTAGTCTGTTGAATAGCCTAGATGAGGTTTTGACCTAGTAATTCCCCTTCTAGAATCTGTCCTAAAGAATTTTTCAGAGATGCAGGCAAAGATTTATATATAAGGGTATTCATCATAGTTTTATTTATAATAGCAAAAATTGGAAACTATTTCTAGCAATATTTTTAGCAATATGGAAATTATACATAATTACATGATAGACAACCACTAATATAGGTTTTTGGAATGCTTTTTGGTGATGTGAGAACATGATGATGATGTAATGGCATATGAAAAACCCGGCATGTAAAATTATATGTAGATTTCTTAGCTCTGTTAAGACAAGCAGGAAGTACACCCCAAATGTTAACAAGTGGTGTGTGAATTGGGAACGCTTTCCGCTCCAAGGAACAGAAAACCCAACTCACGGGGTGGCTTAAACACAGAGGGACTTATTTTCTTCTCATATGTGGTCTGGAGGTGGGTGGCGGAGGGCCTGGCAGCAGCAGCGAGGTGATGTCAGAGGTGGCATCTCTGTGATTCTCTTTTCTTTATGGTCCTGCGATGGCTGCCTCAGCCCCGGGAAGCAGGTCCACGTTGGAGGCAGGAAGGAGGAACGGGAGTGTCAGGGTGCCTGCATGTCTGTCCCTTTGGTCAGGAACACCAGAGGCCTGTCAAGATGCCCCACCAGGGGCCGAGGGCACCCCCCCATGTCCGCATCCAGCCGGGCGACCACCTGCGGGCGGCTGGAAGCCCCATGGGCCCAAGAGCCGGATGGGGAGGGCCCCCCCCACGAGGGCCTCAGCCACGGCCCCCGACATTGGCATCCGGCCGGGAGACAACCCAGCCGCCGTCGGAAACCCCCCCAGGCTCCCCAGCTGGAGTGGGTGGAGCCCGCGGGCCTCAGCCACGCCCCCTGCCCTCCACAACTGGGCCAGCCCCGCCCCCACCCCAGCCTGTCCCACTTCTCTGCACCCACATCTCTGAATGTACAAAGACGTGCCCCACCAGATGTCTGCTCATTTCTCTTTGACCAGAATTGTGTCCCGTGGCTACTCCTAGCTACAAGGGAGCCTGGGACAGTATTTAACTTCCTAGTGTCTAGAGTGGAGGCAGTAAGAGGGAACAGCTATGAATCTGTCTTAGGTTTATTAATAAACAATGCTTATGGGTTTTCTTTTTTATTCTTTTCAATTTTTCTACAAGCATATGTAATTTCTATAGAAAAAATACAACAGATACTACTTTCAAAATTCCTCAGGAAATTGTGAGCTTCCATTTCTGCAAGTGTTCATACTGTCATCAGTCAAGAATGTGCAGAAGGAGGGAACTGTTGAATTCTGTGGGAGTTGGATTGACACCTTTATGTTCCCAGTAGACTGGGACACCCCTCCCCCCTCCTCCCCACCCCCAGGGAGTGGGTGGATGGGGAAATCTATCATTTATTTAGCGCCTATACTTGGCAGGCATCATCTCATCCTATTCCCACAGCAGCCTTCCTTTTACACATGAGAGGCAGACAGGTTAAATAACTTAATCAAGTCAGACATCGGGTAAAGCAAAGCTGGATCTCAGATTACAGCACCAGGCTTTAATTTTGTATGTTTCTGTCACTTAGTAAGCTCAGTAAAGATTGTACTGAGTTAATGCGGAGTCAATGAATCATTCGGATGCATATGCATAAGTTTTTTTTAAACCACAGCTATTACTTGATAATTATCTCTTGTAGAGCATCCATTAATTTTAATTAATGCAATTGAAAAATAACAGGCTATATAAGTT
>NW_007726161.1:1298002-1306752 GCF_000696425.1 Galeopterus variegatus
CTCAGATTACAGCACCAGGCTTTAATTTTGTATGTTTCTGTCACTTAGTAAGCTCAGTAAAGGTTGTACTGAGTTAATGCGGAGTCAATGAATCATTCGGATGCATAAGTTTTTTTTAAACCACAGCTATTACTTGATAATTATTTCTTGTAGAGCATCCATTAATTTTAATTAATGCAATTGAAAAATAACAGGCTATATAAGTTGCCTGCAAGAGAGAAACTCTGTGCTCACTTGCCTGTATCTAACATCCTTGACTAATTGCTGGATATAAATAACTAATATGACTCCAGATGAAAAGACAGCTGAGGATTTGCTTCCCAGGGGGTCTTTAAAATTTTTTCTCATGGAAAAACTTCAAAAGTAGAGAGAATGATAGTATGAGCCCTCCAGGGACTCATCACCCAGCATCAAGAATCATCACTATTTCGCTAACTTTCCATTACCTTCCCTGCTCCTACTTCTTTTTTTAGACTGGAGTATTTTAAAGCTAACCCAAAGATTCATTTCACCATGAACACTTCTATAATTGGAATGAAAAGGCTTTTGTGTGGCCCTGTGTTTCTGTTTCTTTAGATCTGCTGGTACAGGAAGTGATGATAAAAAAATTAGCAAGGGTGCGTGACGGTCTGGGAGGCCCAGGCGAGAAGGGCGCATTCCTCACAGGCTGCGAGATTTGTTTTGCCCTTAACCCAGACCACTCCTTCATGGAAATTCCTCAGGCCTCGGCAGTTACACTTTTCTCAAATGCTGAAAGTCATATATTCTGGCTTCCCTGAGCTAGAGACATCTGGGGGGGTGTTGCTTCTGAAACTATTTTTGGCATGAAAATGTCACTCAAGTTGCTTGCAGCTAGTTGGAATTGTGTGTGTGTGTGTGTGTGTGTGTGTGTGTGTGTGTGTGTGTATGTGGACAACAGCTAGTTGGAATTTTTAAAGCATTGCAAGCATCTGGCTAGAGCGTGGCTGAGGCTGAGCAGGTAGAGTTAATGATTATACAGGACAGTCATCCCCCAGCAGGGTTCTTGCTCCCTATGCCCTTCCTGTTTAATGCGTTTAATGCCTTAGGCCAGAGATCACACCCTGGTTGGGAAGTGAAAGGTGGCATACCAGGTGTGGGGGAGGAGTCGCCATGGCATGGTAAAGGGGGAGCCCTACTGGCTGGCTAGCCCTCCTTCAATCTGCACATCCTGCCTGGGCTCCCTGGAAGTCCAGCACACTGGCAGATCCACGGAGGATCCTGGAGAGAATGCTCGGATTGTGCATTTGTGGATGGGTTCCTCTAGATAAGAGAGACAAAGTTCCTGACTCTGTGTCCTACACAGGGTATCAGGGATCAGGCTGGACCAACTGAGATGTTTCCTAGGAGGAGCCAGAAAAAAAATGGAAGGAACAAATGAGAATTGTAGCTAACGAGGTAACAGGAGGGGCCCCAGGAAACAGGATGCTGGAAAGAGTACCAGGCAGGCGCCAGGAGTGGTGGCCACTGGGAAGCAGCTAGGAAGGGAGAAGTAAGGTGAGGGCCAGCGGTTGAGGCTGGCTTCATTGGACAATAGCCCACTACTGCCACTTACACTGGGCTCAGAAAATGCACAATAGATGAAGATGGAAAAGACCCTATGGGGAGGTTGTGATTCATATCCTTTAGCAAGGCTCACCTTCATCCCAGTGGTATTTGAGGTTTCATTGGGATTAAGTGAGAAGAGCCAAGAGAGACCACAATCAAAGGTCTCAGGGTCCCCATCCCCACTACCCCACCCCCCAGGACCTGCCCTGTCCACAGTCCTCCTAGGTAGGACCCTAATAGCAGAATTGGCCAAGCCTGGGCTCTCTGAGGCAGGTGCAGGCAGAAGAGGGCAGAGCCAACGAGGGTGCTGGGGCTCCTGGTGCTTGGGATGCTGCTCCAGGATGCGCCCGGGGACTCTCTCCAGGGAGACTGGACCAAGAGAAACTGTCTGTGTGCCACAGAGCAGGGGCTTCTGGTTCCCATCTGGCATGTAAGGAGCTTAGAAGTCACCACTGCATCCTAATAGCAAGTAAAAAGCTGAACAAACTGCGAGATCAACAACTCTTCTTATCTCCATCTGTCAGAGAGGTGAGGTCACAGGGCAAACCACTGCCCCCAAAATTGGAGAGACAGAGAGGTGGATGCAGAGAATTGCAATTTACTGGAGCAAAAACCCATGAGCAGAAAACTCAGCAGAAACCAGTACTGGGTAGGGAAACGTGGATTGTAATAGATGAATTGCTGGAGGCTCAGCGTGCGTACGAGTCTGGGAGAGAAAAACTCCAGGGGACACAGTCACCAGGGGCCCCAGGCTTTTGTGAGTTTTACTTTCAGGAGCTGCACCAATTTCTCACAATGAAGGTCAGAAAAAAATCCCCTCCAGCTTCCATCAGGGGGATGAGAAAAATAACGATTTCTAAATGTGCCAGAGCATTCTATTCTTAACAAAGCCTGAACTCAGGAGAAACTGTTACCAAAGCCTAATCTGCTGGGGTTTTACCAAAGCCTAACCTATCTGGGGAAAGGAAAACTTCCTAACTCCAGCTCTCTAGTCACCCTGTTCCACCTAAGGGGGTGAAAAAAAGAAGAAACGAAAAGGTACTTGTGAAACTCACAGTCTGGGACCCAGGTTTACTGAAAGACTGAGCCCTAATCATAGACTATAGAACACTTCAGCTCCCCCCACACCTTCCCAGCACATCACCAAACGCCTGTTTTCTGCAGTTCCTTTTACCTGCTATGTTGTAGCTGCCTTTCAACAATAAATTACAAAGCATACTAAAAGGCAAAAAACAGTTTGAAGAGACAGAGCAAGTATCAGAACCAGACTCAGACATGCCAAGGATGTTGGAATTATTAGACCAGGAATTAAAAAAAAAAAACAACTATGATTAATATGGGCTCTAATACAGCAGAGTAAGGACCAGCTCCTGCTCCCAAACTGTCTTGTCACTGGATCACAAAGCTCACAGAGTCGCCAGCCGCAGGATGCAAATTGCTGGCAGCTTCTTCTTAAGAGTGTAAATGCAACCCTCACCAACAGGGGGCGCTCACACCACGTTCCATCAGGGCCAACAGGCTTTCCCATTTCATTGAAATTTGTGACATTTTCATCCACGTAGGAAAGAAGTCAAGACTCTCTTCTGAGATGGCAAGTACGGGAGTGGGAACATGGGCTAGGATAGTCTTTTTCTTTACCACATATTTATGGGAAGAGAAAACCAAAGGAGAATAGAGTTCTGGTAAGCAATAAAAAAATCTTAGGGTGAGCTGGAAGGGCCCTAAAAATGATCGTTTGGTCTTCTCATTTTACAGATGGGAAACTGAGGCTCAGAGAAAAGAAAAATATTGTGCAAGATCCCACAGCGAGTGGGAGGCAGAGGGATGCTTCAGGCCCAGGGGTGTTTGCCTCCAAGACCTGCACGGTTCCCCAGACTCCAGACAGGTCCCCCCGATCCCCACCTCTCACCAGCAGAGGTCTCATTGAACACCCAGCCTGACAGCTGCATGTAGATGGTGGATGGATGAGTGATTCATTTCATCCTCAGTTCAGAAGTCATTTCAGAAATCAGAGGCAGGTGTTACCTCCTGGTGTTGGGAGTATAGGTGATATTTATTCCTTTATAATTTCCAGGGCCTTCCAAAAGTTTACAACAAATATCTACAATTATATGACTTCCCTGGCAGGGGGGACCCCAAATCTTAGCTTAAAAAAGAAGGCAATTGGAGGGCAGTGACATGCCCAGCTCTGTCTTGAGATCCATCAAGCAAGGACAACCAATATCTGTCACACCAGGCAGAGGCCCCATGCTGGGAGAAGCACTGAAGGTATCCAACTCCAAGCCTGGCATCCAAGGCCGCATAGGCAGCCTCACCCCGTGTCTTTGCCGTTGCTCCTACCATGCCCTGCTCCTAAAATGTCCTTCTCCCATTACCACCACCAAATCAGACTCATTTGTCAGAGCCCAACACCAATTCTGCCAAATGTGTGAAGGCATTTTAAAGCCCTACCTCCCCCAGTTGGGATGACCATCTGTCTTCCTCCTCTGACCACTGGTGGCACTTTGCTTGGACCTGTTGTATAAACTTTATCATCTCCTGTCTTGTCCTGGAGTCATTTGCACCTGGGTCGTCTCCTCCTTGGGGCTGACACCTCCTTGTGGGCGGGGCCTGCATATCACCTATCTTTGTATTCCTAGTGGCATCCTCAGCCTGACACATGCTAGACTTCAAATGAATGAATGTTGAACGTATGTGAATTGAAACTATAGTATTCTAAAAAGGGGGTATTATGATATATCGGTTTATGACAGGGCTAATCAACCCGGCCCTATTGGTATCTGGGATTGGCTAATTCTATGCGGTAGGGAGGTGTGGTGTTTAGCAGCATCCTGGTCTCTGCCTACTAGATGTCAGTAGACAGCCTCAGTAGTGACAACCAAAAATATAGACATTGCCAATTATCCCCTGGAAAGCAACATTGCCTCCTGTTGAGAACCACTGGGCCAGGGTTCATAAGGAGTTTGCATGAACAATCCCTAGGAGTGGGAATGCACATTGATAGATGAGCAAGGCAAGGCCCATGGAGAGTTTAGAGCTGAAACTGAGCCTTGTATTTAGGCCTCCTTTTCCAAGTCCAGCGCTCATCCCACCATCCTGGAGGTCTCAGGACCCCAGCAAGATCTTTGCTTTGCCACTTTGGTGGGGAATGCACATTGATAGATGAGCAAGGCAAGGCCCATGGAGAGTTTAGAGCTGAAACTGAGTATTGTGTTTAGGCCTCCTTTTCCAAGTCCAGCGCTCATCCCGCCATCCTGGAGGTCTCAGGACCCCAGCAAGATCTTTGCTTTGCCACTTTGGTGTGTCCACTCCATCTCTACCCTCATGTCTTGGGTTCCACCCTGTCCCCTTCCCCTCTGTCCCACCCCCATGGTCTGTGCCAGGCTGTGACCCACTGGTTGACCCTATTGGTTCATGCAGACTGGACCTCAGGCTGCACTTGAGCATGCCTGTCACATCGTCTTCAGCTCCTTGGGCTCGTCCCCATGCTTGAACACACTGATGGTGACCTGGCCCGTCTCGGAGCCATACTTGTTCTTGACAAAGACACCGTAGCGCCCGGTGTCCTCACTGTTGACCTTCTCGATGGTGATGGTGACTTCCGTCCCCCTCACCTCCATGTGGTAGCGGTCAATGAAGGTGACAGGTTGGTCGTTCTTCAGCCAAAAGATTTCAGGGGCGGGGTCTCCTGAGATGACGCAGGTCAGGCACAGGGTCTGTTTCAACAGACAGGGAGAGAACANTTGAACACACTGATGGTGACCTGGCCCGTCTCGGAGCCATACTTGTTCTTGACAAAGACACCATAGCGCCCAGTGTCCTCACTGTTGACCTTCTCGATGGTGATGGTGACCTCCGTCCCCCTCACCTCCATGTGGTAGCGGTCAATGAAGGTGACAGGTTGGTCGTTCTTCAGCCAAAAGATTTCAGGGGCAGGGTCTCCTGAGATGACGCAGGTCAGGCACAGGGTCTGTTTCAACAGACAGGGAGAGAACAGTTCTTACCTCCTGAAACTTGACTTGGCATTCACCCTTACATCCCCAGAGAGCTCCCAGTACGGGTTGCTCCTTGTGATAAATTCATTACCTGTGTTTTATTGTAACACGTAAAGGGGAGTAACATTTTATTTTAACCCTGCATCCTCTGTTCTCAACCTTTCTACAGGAATACTGACTAGTTAGAATTTTAGACCATTATTACTCTAGCAATTATCTGCCCCAGAATGGCCTGCACTTTGTTTCATTGCTTTTGGTATATATGTCTTTATGATTTTACCAGGCAAGTAAGATTATATTGCTTTAGTACAAAGATTTATGAATTGAGTTTGAAAATTCCTGAACAAGCTCTAACACAGAGTGTAACAGCCAAAACACATAGGCTCTGGAGTTGGGCTGCCTGGATGCAAATCTCAGCTCTGTCCCTTCCAGCTGTGTGACCTTACATAAGTCCCTTAACCTCTCTGGGTCTCAATTTCTTCAGTTTTAATGTGCGACTAGTAATAATACCTTATTTCATGTGGTTGCCTTGATGGTTAAATAAGCTAAAATAGGTAACACATATGGAATAGGGCCTGGCACACAGTAAGCACCGTAAAAATATTAGCTATCATTTTCTAGAACAATAGACTTGCATAATTACAGCCCTAGAAGGACCTAGGGATCTGATTTTAGGAATCATCCAGTTGAACTCCTGTGGAAACTGAACTTCACAGGTGGAAGTCTGTGACATGCAGGGCTGTCTACAGAAACGAGAGTAGGGTTGGGTCGAGTACCACAGGTCTGACACCAGGCTCAGTGGCTTTCATTTGTACCACATGCAATCAGCAAGGTGTGGTCACTTGGCCAGACTCATGCAGATCCAGCCCCTATGGCCAAACAGCCACTCTTTGGCTGCTGAACCCACAGTGCTACGTGGATCGATGATCCGTGATGGATACGTGAGGGACCACAAGTGTGGGACTGCTGACTTGGGCCGGGAATGGTCCGTACCTTATCCTCCATGATCGTGGCCACGTCTGGCAGACCTCTCACCACTTTGGCACGATCTGGAAGGGAAGTAAGAGACCCCGGTGAGTAACGCTTTCTTTACAGCTGCTTCTCAGAGGTGAGGTTTATTTTTAAGCAATGCTTCTTTTTCATATTTTCATCATTTTGGATGGAAATCTTTAAAATTGTAATACGTGCTTCCTCATCTTCACAAGGAGAAGATATGGGACATAGCGTGTCTGCCACTGATTTGAGGTCATCATTATGATTGGTGGTACATGGAGGGGACAATGAGTTGTCCCTGCCCTCAAGAACTGGGAAAGAAGGTAAATGAGATTGCTCTGTGATTTTCACTGGCAAAATGTACACAATAGGCATGACCAACCAGCTGAGGGAGTCAGGAAAGTGGGACCTAAGCTTTTGGGACACCCTGACTCTGGTCAAGCGAGGGACCTGGTGGCCATTGTGGGTGGGCAGGAAGAGAGGTGGTTGTAAATCACTAAGCAGAAAGTCATTTTATTCCTTATGCTGCAGTGGGGACTAGAAGGGTGGTCAGCACGGCTGCGACCAGGGATCTGGGATGTGCAAGGAACCTGACGTGGATGGCATCTGCCCAGTGAATGAAAGGGGAGCAGGACCCTGAATCGGTTGGAGAAGGCCTGAGATGGATGCTATTGTGGGTAGGACTTTTCACCAGGTCCTCCACGGCTGGGTGGAATGATCCACTTTCCTTGATTCTGATTCCACAAGCCCCAGCACCACATATCAGTGAATTCAGCATCCCTCTGTTAGGGTCCTGCCTGGCGCACACTGTCCAGGGGCATGGCATTCCAGGGTGGGAGGGGATGTCCTTGCTGGGTAAGTGATTAGGTTGGCAGTATGAGAACCTCTCCCTGGCCCCAGCAGGCTGGGGCTGCTCTTGGGACTGTGCTCTCTCCTCCATGGCGTCTGTCCTCCTGCACCAGCTTCCCACTGAGCCCTCCTGATTGGCCCCTTCCAGTTATGAAGTCCGAGGCCTGTACTTCCTCTCAAGTGAGGATGCTCTGGGACAGTGATGCCATGCAGGGAGGTGCACACAGATGGCCCCACGCTGGTGGCATTTTAGTGCTCTTGTCTGTTTCATGTAGCCGTCCAGTCTCCTTCCTTGTGGTCAGGCTGGCAGGGGCCGCTGTCTGGGACTTTCCCTCATTGAAATCCCTACTTCTCATCTGCTGGGCCAGGGAGACCAGAAAGCCGGACTCCTAGCACTGGACCATTGAGAACAGGCAGGGGGGATCCGATGAACAGGACAAGCTTGAGCTTGTGGCATCAGCGGTGGCCCCCCCTGGCAGCTCAGAGCTGTGACACATCCCTCTGGGCTTGGGGCTGCATCCTGGACTAGATGAGACCTCAATGCCCTGACAGGCTCAGTTTCAGCTTTAAAACCAGCTCCTCCCACAGTTCACTCGGGAAGGCCTGTCCAGCCTCCTTCCTCTCTGTCCCCTGCCTTTCAGTCCACCAGCATTGCCCATGCGCCCACTTGGCTCCAGGCCGGCGTGGGGTGCTCCCACACCCGCGATCTCACATGTCCTCAGACTCCTCATCTGTCTGACTGTCTGCTGTCACTGCCCACGTCCCCCCCGGCAGCTCTGTGAGAGCCCAGAGCCCACAGACCCCACCAGGGAATTGGGATTTTAGCAGCCTGCTGGGAGGCTTGAGCTCTGGGGAAGTCACCCAAACTCAGAGACAAAGACAACAGAAATATTGGCAGACTTACTCTTCTCGATGATAGCCAAGGCTCTGGAAAACAGAAATGAGAACAAGGTGTGGGGTTTCATTTGTTAGAGGACAGGACAGTCCTGCCTGTGTGGAGGGAAAGGAGGAGCGGGCCGAGGCTCCCAGGAAGGGGTCCTGAGGACAGTTCATGCCAGACCCCCGAGGGGCCCATGATTCACACCAAAAAATGTCGAGGAAACTTACTTCAGTCTCTGGTGTTCAGCCAAGGCGTCGTCAAAAGCTACAAGAAGGGCAAAGGGGGAGGGGAGCGTCAGGGCCTCTGCCATGTGACCCCCAGGGACAGGGCTGAGTGCTGACTGTCATCCACTCTCCTCCTCATTCCAGTACTCTTTTGGGGCAGTGCCGGGATTGGGTGGGGAGATGGGAGTCTCCCAGAAAGACCATGGGATTTTTAAACAGGTTTCCCTGCAGACAGACAGGTGG
>NW_007726161.1:1307358-1313933 GCF_000696425.1 Galeopterus variegatus
ACTCATCCATTCCTTATCCATCCATCCATTTACTTATTTATTCACTCACCAAATCTCGTGGTGCATCAACCATGTGTCAGAGCTGAGTCTGCATTTGTGACAGGTCCTGCAGGCTGGGTCCCTGAGGTGCTCTAGGGCCAGTGACTGTCACTTTCCCCAGCCTCAGGAGCCACTTCTTTAACTTTTAAACCCTCCCAAGGTTTCTTCCCCTAGTTATTCTCTCCTAATCTTTAGAATCATTTAAAGTTAAGCTCCTTTCCTTCTTTACTTAAATTTCATTCCTGGAGACAACTGGGCCATGTCCCCAGGGTTGTGTTGTACAGGTGACACCTCTTGGCTTAGTCACAGGGCTCAGAAACTCTGACTAGGAAAGGAGCCCCATTGTCCTGAAATTCCATCTGGCCTTGACTGTCACTCATTTGAAAAACTTGACCAAATCAGTCCAGCCATCTGCATAGAATGGGTGCAGTAATGTCTGCTCCACAAGGCTGAGACATGCGGGTGATAAAATGCACTGGAAAAATTATGCTCTCAAACTCTCTAGGGTCACTGAGCTACTGGTTGAGTCTCTGTGGACACCTTCTCTCTCCTGCCTTTGAACCCTGCCCTCAGGTGGTCGTCAGCCCCTCAGGCCTTCTGCCTGTGCCTCTCCCCTAAGCCTGGCTGCCTGAGTTCACTAAGGCTGCAGATGCCCACATGGGCACCACGACCCACCTGACTGTCTGGTTCTTCGTTCCTGCATCCCTCCCTCTCCTAGTTCCCAGCTGCTTCTCTGAGACCAAGATCCTACCATGGCCATGGATATTCCAGAAAAATGGTCCTACCACCATAGTCCCACCTTCCCTGGGGAGTCTCAGGAAAGCCCTTTTACTCATCTGACTGCTGATTCCTATCCCCAGCTCCTTCTGTGGACAGTGGGACCAGTGGGGAGACCTTCGTCTCTGTCAAACTGTGGGATGGGACTCTGCTGGGAGGACTGAGCAGGGAGGAAAGCCCCTGTGGGGCAGGCGCTGGGCCCCCTCCAGCCTGGCTAGGGCTCCCAGGGCAAGGCAGACCTACTTGTGGAACCAGGTGGTTTTCATATATTCCACATTGTAGTACTTGACTTTGCTGAAGATCCGGATCCCCTCCTCGGTCCCCTGGATTTTCAGTGGGGTCGCAGAGAGGGCTGGAGAGACAGAAGAGAAAGGTGAGTCTTCCCTGAGGACCTTTGGGCAGCATGTTTTTGGGGGCCAGTCCCTGCTCGGCGTTGGGGAGGGGCATGTGGTGGGGGGAACACAGTGCCGTGAGGAGGCAGGAGCTTCTCTCCCAGTCTTTGAGGTTGGAAACTAAACCCTCCCACCCACCCATGGTAGCCAAGGCTGGTGGGAGGCTGGCCCCTTGAAGGCCATTAGGCATCAAGGCAGGGCTGGGCAAAGAGGCAGGCTTGCTTACCACCAATCCTGCCCAGCTCAGCGAAGACCGCGTCCAGGGCTGGAGGGAGACAGAGAATGGTCAGCTGGTGTGGGCTTCCCCAGGGAAGTGCCAGGAGTGGGCATGCCATTGGAAAAGGCTGGTGGAGCTCATGAGCTTCTCTCAGGGCACAGGGAACTCTGCAGGATGACTCCCACAGCTTGAGGGTGGGAGAGGGTCCAGGGCACTCAGAGATGGGAGGGGCAGAGGGGGCACCACGGATGGAAAACAAATAGGCCAATACTTTTCTTGTAGGCTGAGCCAACCAGCCTGATGAGGAACCTGGGCCCTTTGTGGGGCAGGGTGATCTCAGGCTTCGGGTCTCCAAGCCTGGGCTCACTGTGATAGACTGCAGTGAACATGGTGGCAGAGTCACACAGACCACGCCCCTGCCACTGACTAGCTGTGCAACCTTGGGCAAGTCATTTCACCTCTCTATGCCTCAATTTTCTCAGGTGACACGGGGATCCCATACACTTTGCCCCACAAGTTGTATCACAGTGTCTTGTTCCAGGGTGATCCCTCTGTAGCACTCCTGCCCCGTCTCAACCACTGCCAGTTCCTACCTTCCCCTGTGAGGTCCAGTATGGTATCATCCTCCCCGCGATCATCAGAAACCGTCGCTCTGTAAATTCCCTTGTCCTCTTTGGAAAACTGGAAAGAAGGTTAAGAGATGGCAGTGTCAGTGTGGGTTCCTGAAGGAGTGATGGACAGCTTATCAGGAGGCCTGGGCTCCCGGCCTGCCCTAACTCTGTGTGACCTCAGGCAAGGCCCCTTCCTCCCTGGGCCTCAGTGTACCCATCTGGTCTAGGCAGTCTCTAAGGCTCTTTCCAGTTGCAGAGCCCTTTGATTCCAAACTCAGGGCTTGTCTGGGCCTGGGGATGGGGTGGGATGAGGGAGCTGAGGGCAGAAACAGACACCCCCAATTTGGATTCCCAGGCAGCTGCGTTGAGCACAGAAGAGTGGACCCTCCTCGCAGAGCGGCCGAGCCTGGCACACCCTCCACTGAGCTGCCCCCTGGATGGAGGCAGCCCCCTTGCACTTCCCCAGAAGGGTTTTATTTTCCCCAGGAAAAGGGGTCCTTCTGCCACATGTTTGTCAGCCCCAGATTGAATCTGAACCAGTACTCAGCAGAGTGAGAACTGGGGTCGTGCTCTTAAAGCAAGGTCTGGAGGTCAGAAATGACCTCTCATTACAATGCACCTCCTTCAGGGCCCTGTCCCCTCAAAAGTCCCTCCCACTTGGACCATGTCCACACAGTAGGTTTTGGGACAGGATCTGAGGCAGCTCTTAACCTGTGGATTGAGGGGCTGAACCCCAACGGTTCTCTCCTACATCCCCCTTCTTCCCTTTCACACAGTGATGGCTCCAAAGTCACAGCCAAAGCCTGGGCAGGTGATCAGAATAACTTCTGACTCTACTCTCTAGCCTTGTGTCTTTGTATTTAAACCCTCTGAGCTCAGTTTACTCATCTGTAAGATAGTGGCAGAACCCTTGCTCTGCCTCCGTGCTACAGGTGCTGTGAGGATCAAGGGAGGTAACTCTTCTGAATGCAGAAAGTTCTGTACCAATGGGACAGATGATTATAACAAAACTTCATCGTCACTAAGCACCTACTCGATGCCACGCCCATTCAAGGTGCTTGCACAGTGGTGACAAAGGCCAACTCGGCATTGTCTTGGCCAGGATTTGGTAGAAGACCCTGAAATCATTACTTCCTTCCTAGTCAGCAAACCTATTTTTGTTCCAATCCGCCCTGGCACCCAGTGAGGCCACAGAAACCAGCAGCAGGGTAGAAAAATATGGACTGTTTAAGAACAAGCCTGTGTTTCTCTCCTAACCAGGCCACACTCCTCTGATGGCAATGGGGGTGGGGTGGGGGGACCTGGTGGGAGAATTGAGCTCCAGGCCTGCTTTCTTCTGTCCAGACCTCCCTCACATGGAGACATCCTTCCTGTCCTCAATCCTAGACTGTCGGGGCAGGAAGGAATTATCAACAGAGCATCCCTCATGACCTGCTCACGTTACAGGTGGAAGCTGAGGTCAGAGAGGGACAGTAACTAGTCCATGGCTGCATAGTCATTGGCAGGGCCAGGACTGAAGCCCAAGCAAAAGGAAGAAACAGTAATACCGATCCTGTGTTTATTAAAATTTGGGGGGGAGGGGTTGGCATCAATTCTTATTTTTAAAAATATTGCGTAAAACATTATTTATCTTGATTACTGAGTTTTTTGGTGCCCCTTAAATTTTGTGCCTGAGGCAAGTGCCTCACTTGCCCCAACCTAGTCTTGGCCCCGCTCCTGACTCCTAGCCCGGTGCTCGAGGCACTGCCCGGCCTGCCGAGTTGCTGGAAGGGGTGAGCTCTGAAGCCAGAAGCGCACTCACCTCTTCAATGAGGAGGAGTCCTGCTCCAGTCTGCGGGTCATACTGACCAGCTGGCGTCTCTTTTTTCTGGAAGAACCACTGGAAGCGAGTCTCTTTCTTGGTGTTGGTCACCTGAGGAAGGTGGGGAATGAGACTTTAGGCTTTCTCTCTTTTTAAGTAAAAACTCAGCTCCTCAGAACTTTTTATTTACAAACATGACTTCTTCCCCCATCCCCACCCCCATATACACATACTCTCAGGCCAAATCTCAGCCCACACCTCTCTCATACCCTCTCTGCTGGCTTCTGGACTCTGAACTTTTGCTAATGGTGTTTCCTCTGCCTTTTGATCCCTTCCCTACTCTTTTTTTTTTTTTTAAAGATGACCAGTAAGGGGATCTCAACCCTTGGCTTGGTGCTGTCAGCAGCACTCTCAGCCAGTGAGCTAACTGGCCATCCCTATATATAGGATCTGAACCTGTGGCCTTGGTGTTATCAGCACCACACTCTCCCAAGTGAGCCACGGGCTGGCCCCCCTACTCTATTTTTAAAAATAAATACGTTTGCTTCTTAAAGACTCAGATATCACTTCCTCCAGGAAGACTTCCTTGAAGCACCTCAGAGTGTCCTTCCCATCATGATTAATAGATTTCCTGCACATATCGGGATCAAGCATGAGACATGCTGTTTTCTAATGATCCTGCCTTGGACCGTGGGCTCCTGGAGGCCTAAGGAGACCACTTCTTCATCCTTGCATGCTCAGTGCCTTGCAGAGTGTGCTTTAAGTTCACGGAATGCATGTTTCTGGGGGAGTACCCACCCCACCCAGCTCTTCTCCAGTCACCTAATGAGGTTGCAGCATGCTGAGAAGGACCTTGGGCTTTGGAGTCAGACAGACTTGGTTAAAACCTGGGCTCTACCTCTTACCCTGTGGTCTTGAGCTATTTCCCTACCTGTTTTTTCATTCACAAAGTGGGGATAATAATGCCTATCTCACAGATGATTGTAAGGCAGATGAAGTAAAATAATACTGCGAGGCACCGAGCAGTGTCTGGCAAGGCTAATTATAAACACAGAGAAACCTCTTCCAGTACAGACCCTTTGCTGGCTCCCAGGCACCCCGGCCCCATGGAACCCCTTCCTGGAACCATTGGGAGATCCAGCTCAAGGCTGACGCACCTCACACTCATGCTGCCGCCTGGGCTCTGTGAAGGTGGCTTTGTTTTTCGGGTTAAATTTGATCCCCCTGGGGCCACTTCCCGGGTAAGAGTTCAGCCAAGCACAGAGGACTGAATGTGGGGTGTGGGGGTTGGGGGGTAGGGTGAGGGGACAAGCTGCAGGTCCGGCTCCACGGGGCCTGGGCAGGCAGGGCTGGAAGCAGGGTGGGGACTTGCCTTGCACGTCAGCAGCACTTGGCAGTCCTCCGTGATCTTCCACTGCAAAGGCTCCTCGAAATAGGGACCTGCGAGTACAAACCAAACACGCCCACACGTCAGCGCGCCAGGCTCTGCCAGGGCNTTCTGTGAAGGTGGCTTTGTTTTTCGGGTTAAATTTGATCCCCCTGGGGCCACTTCCCGGGTAAGAGTTCAGCCAAGCACAGAGGACGGAATGTGGGGTGTGGGGGTTGGGGGGTAGGGTGAGGGGACAAGCTGCAGGTCCGGCTCCACGGGGCCTGGGCAGGCAGGGCTGGAAGCAGGGTGGGGACTTGCCTTGCACGTCAGCAGCACTTGGCAGTCCTCCGTGATCTTCCACTGCAAAGGCTCCTCGAAATAGGGACCTGCGAGTACAAACCAAACACGCCCACACGTCAGCGCGCCAGGCTCTGCCAGGGCGCCACCTGGTGGCGAGCGGGGAGAAGCCGGCTGGAGAGGGACAGCTGACCACCCCCCGGCTGCTCACGTGCTGCTCCCACCAGGCGGGGCTGGGGTGAGGCAAGGGGTTGCTTAGGGCTCAACATTTAAGGAAACGCTCAGTCTCAAGGTCAGGCAAGTGCTGTTTTGTTCTGGCACCTGAGAGAACTGGACCGAATTCTCTGGTGGGGCGGGGTGGCCATTAACCCCCCTGTCCAGCAGTTCTCCAGCACTGACCAGTGGCCAAGGCTTTTGAACTTCACCCCAGCAGCTCTTACCCTGTTTTCTCTTCCAGTCTCGTCTCTTAGCATCTGCCTTCCTCAGAAGTTTGTCAAAATCTGTGAACACGTAGGAAGGGGCTGGCATGAGCTGAGGGACGGACAGACGATGGACAGAAGACTGGGGGTGCTCAGCAGGCCCCGGAGCAGAGAGCTGAGAGCCCACGGGGAGGCCAGGGTGCAGGGCGGGGCGGGGCGTGCAGGGCATGGCTGACCGTCATCCACCAGGGCCAGGGTGATCTGGTTTTTGGCTTTTCCGTCTTGGAGCTGAGCAGTATACGACCCTTTGTCATCCTCCGACAAGTTCTGGATGATTACTTCCACCAGGCCCTTCTCTCGGTCAAAATTGATTTTGCGGTTCTGGGGAGAACAAACACCCAGGGTCTTTTTTGCACTTTCTCTATTCTGGGAACTTGGCTGTGGGGCACACATTAAGGTGTAGTTGAACTTGGGGGGAGGGTGATATGTTTAGAGTTATCAGCCTTCAGAAACTGGGAAAGGGGCCCTGGGGAACCCCTTTCTGTGTGTATAGACTGAGACTCCCCCCCACGCCTGGACCCTGAAAACTCCTTGGTTGCTTAAATTAATTACAATTTAATAATAAGCCCCCAATCCCTACTGTGCCACATTTT
>NW_007726161.1:1315658-1316383 GCF_000696425.1 Galeopterus variegatus
TGAACCCGGGGCCTTGGTGTTATCAACACCACACTCTCCCGAGTGAGCCATGGGCCAGCCCAACACATATTTTCTGATGGCCACTTTGCCATCTGGAGATGAAATTCACAAACAATATGAGACTGAATCACGAGTTTGAATCTCTCATGAGACTGAAATTGCCATGTTTGCAGGTAAAAACAGTTGAATACTGACAACTCATAATGGTTTAATCTAATACAATATATCTACATGTACGATTTAAAATAAAAACAATGTAATACTCTAACTGTAATATGAATAAGAAATAAAAGTTATTTAAAATAAAACAATATGTATTTGAAGGCAAGGGGTCTTCAAAAAGTTCATGGGAAGATTCGTATCATTTTTTAATTCTATTTTGCCATGATCTTTTTTTTTTTTTNGGCCGGCCCCTTCTAACAGTTTTTAAAGTTTTATTTTCCACTTTTAGGTTTAAAGTTTTATTTTCTGCCTTTTTTGCCTTTAGGTGCCTTACTCCCTCTGGTTTTATTTGTCTGTATGATTAGAGGGAGCGATTTAATTTTATTTTATTACAAGGATGACTGATTGTCCCAAAGCTGTGTATTTAAGAGTTCAGACTTTATAACAATTCGTATACCATGTGGCAAAGTCATTGTGTAATCTTTTTTTTTTTGGAAGCTGGTGGGTACAGGAATCCAAACACTTGACCTTGGTGTTAACAAGGTCATATTATAACATGGTCA
>NW_007726161.1:1317783-1320400 GCF_000696425.1 Galeopterus variegatus
TTTTTTTTTTTAAGATGACCGGTAAGGGGATCTTAACCCTTGACTTGGTGTTGTCAGCATCCCGCTCAGCCAGTGAGCTAACTGGCCATCCCTATATAGGATCTGAACCTATGGCCTTGGTGTTATCATCACCACACTCTCCAAAGTGAGCCACGGGCCGGCCCTGCCATGATCTTTTTGAAGTACCCTCATACGTAGATGCTTAGGCACAACCTCGCCCATGCTGCACTGATTTATAATGAATTGGTTTGCATTTAAGAGAAGAAAAGCAAAAAGATCAGAAGCTATTCTGCACAAGAACAGGAAAATGAATGGAAGAGCGTAGGTAAAGTGGCTGATAGAATAAAACCTCTCTATTCGGTGTATAGTAAAACCATACAAAAATACTTTGTGTTTTTACCTAAAACAGAGTTAGGGTCTAGGCTTAGATCATTGTAAGCATGAACACAGGTTTTTCATCATAAGAATGTTTGGCAGGACATTTGAAAGTTGTATGGGGCATAGGAAATTCTTTGTGGGAATGCCCCTCATATTGGCTGGCATCTACCTGCCCTCCACTCCCATACACTAAAAGCTGGGAGTCCCTGTCCCCACCCTCATCCCTAGGACAGATAAAGCACACAGCTATTTCTGAAATGCCCGCTAGGGGGAAGTACCCCCGCCTTGGAGAACCACTGCCAGGTGAGGCCACCTCCTGGGTAGGGGAGTTTCACTTAGGGATTGTGAGCACCCAGTTACCGGTGAGCTGAAGATCTCCTTCTCGTTGAAGATTAGATGCAGCTCAGCGGCTGGAGATAACTTTTCTACTTCCAGCCAAAGCCGCACCTGCCCTTGCTCGAGGATGTCAATGTTCCAGCCGGAGATGAGTTTGATCACTGGGAGACACAGGAGGATCTAGGTGGCTGGGGCACCCACCTTCCTCCCCACTCCCAGCCAGCGCCACCATGAGTGCATGCATTTGACATGCAAAACCCTTGGAGAGCCTGAAGGAGACATGTCTGTTGAGGGGGTCTGTGGAAGGTTTTCTGCATGCTCACTCTAGATTTAATTAAACTCAGTGAAGCATTTCCTCTGACAAGGGCTCTGGGGCCATGGTGCTCAACCTGGCCTCAGACCCTGGAGGACTTTCAAAAACACTAGTGTCTTGGCTCTACCCTCAGAGACTCATGTTTGTCTGGGGCATGGCCTGGGCTTTTTTGGAAAGCTCCCAGGGTGAATCTAACATGCAGCCAAGTTTGTGACCCCTGCTCCAGGGACTGCACACACCCTCCCAGCCAATGGAGGGAAGTGGAGGTTTAGATGGCCCAAAATCCAAATGACTAAAGAGCCAGTGTTAATAATTATAGGAAGAAGAAACCACCCACATTTCTTTCCTTGTACCCTCTGAGCCCCCTGCTGGCTGTCCTCTTCTCTCTCATGGACTGCCACGTCTCTGACCCTCCAGCCATGTGACTCTGCATCCTCTGCCCCCCGCCCCCAGGTTATTTTCTGGCTCTTGGCTTGACTCACTTCTGCCCAGGACATTTGAATGGGCCCAGTGGGAGCTGTACAAGGCTGGCAGCAGCTTGTACTGCTTACCTGGGTTTCTGATCTCGTGGCTCAATTTCTTCAGCTTGTCCAGCTCTGGGACAGGGAGGAGCAGGGAAGAAGCCAGAAAGTATGAAATATCCAGGCCAATGGGGTCCCTGGATGCCATCCTAGGGTCCCATGCTGGGTGAAAGTCTTGAGGGACACCCTGCTGTCCCCCAACTTGGGGTCCCTTGGCTCCACAGGGATTGATAGTGAGCACTGTGGGCCTTGGCCCTGGGGCACCGAGGGAGATGCTGGGGCTGTGGCTGAGATTATGTATTATCCCTGTTCTGTAAGGCCTAGATCCAGTCCCACCTCCCCAGAGGAGCACCTACTATGTGCTAAGCTCTGCATGAGCTTACTATCCTCACACAATGCTGTGCTGTCCACCTTCAGGCCATTCCAGGCCCACTAATGCCAGAGCCTGTTGTTAACCCACCACAACATGTTGCCCTAGTATCTAAGGGTCTGGACCGCATACCGAGCACTCCAGTCCGGAAGTCTCTAGGGCTGTTCTACAGAGTACTGTCTCATGTGCTGACTGCTTCCTTATGTTACGTTTGTCTATCCTGCAAGGGTGAGCTCTGGACCTACATGAATGCCTGGCACACAGCTGGTGCTCAATAAATATGTGTTGCATGGATGAATTGGCAGAGCTCATGTCTCATTTTCCCTTGTAAGCCCTAGAGTCCTTAGCATGATAAGTCTGGACTCAAGGCAAACCTCCAGTCAAGAAAACCCCCTAAATTCCACACTTTTGTGTATGGCTTTAGTTTGCATAGAGGCATCTAATTGTATCTGCATAAAACATTGTTTCAGTTGTGTCATAATTCAGGGATTATAATTCCTCTTTGTAGATGAGGAAACAGGCCCAGGGAGGTGATATGACTTGGCCCTGGTCAAAGAGCCAGCAAATTATGAAACTGAAATTGGAACCCGGGTCTCTCTGGCTTTTGCTTCTTAACAAAATCAAAGGAGGTAATAACTCCAGGGTCCAGGGTTCGATCCCTGTACCGGGCAGCCACAAAAAAAAAAAAAAAAAAAAAGG
>NW_007726161.1:1320835-1324729 GCF_000696425.1 Galeopterus variegatus
GGTGATATGACTTGGCCCTGGTCAAAGAGCCAGCAAATTATGAAACTGAAATTGGAACCCGGGTCTCTCTGGCTTTTGCTTCTTAACAAAATCAAAGGAGGTAATAACTCCAGGGTCCAGGGTTCGATCCCTGTACCGGGCAGCCACAAAAAAAAAAAAAAAAAAAGGAAAGAAATGAAAAAATCAGAGGGGGCCCTCCTGTGCAATGAACAGGGAAGACAATGTGCAGGGGCTGTCCCAGTTGCTATGGGGACAGCAGAGTTTGAGTCTCATCAGTCATCAGCATCGGTTTCAGTCTGGTTTAACTCACTGAAGGCGATGACCCTATTGACATGGCATCCATTCTGGTTTGTCAGTCTCCACCACTCCCTATTCTCATCCTCACTTCTCAGACCAAAGGCCATTTACAATTTATCATCACACATGCACTGTTCCTTTTCTTAGGCTATAGAAGGAAGCAAAGCAATTCTGGTATCTTTGCCTCTATCAAAAGTGGGAAAATGAAAGAGAGACAAAGAGAAGGTGAATTCCACCAGGCAGGGATTTTTGTCTGCTGAGTTCACCGATGAAATCCCCAGGGCCTGGGACAGTACCTGCACATGGCAGGTGCTCAGTAGCTATTTATTGATTGATTGACTGAATAGGTGGGTGGTGAGGACCTGCTTCTCTGTGGAAATTGCCACTTTACTCATTTTTCTTGCTGCTTCTGGCCTCTGTGGGTATTTGTGTTTGGGACTCTTGACTGGGTTTGTCTCTCCAGGGAGGTGGCAGTGGAGCAGGAGCGTTACCTTCCTCAGTCAGCGTGTGGCTTGCTGAGATGTCCTCATCAGCATCGGTGACTACCACTGAGTAGGTGCCCAGATCCTCAAGGCCGGGATCTTTCAGGATGACCTTGGACCTGGCAGAGAGAGGAGAGTGGAGGCTCTGAGAGGAGCTCCTTGGCCTTTTGCAATGGAGGCCTGGGAGCTGGAGAATCTTTTGGCTCTGGAGGCCCTGCAACCCACCCCAGACCCTGGCCAAGCCAGGAAGCAGGGGCAGCTGCCTCCTTGCACCCCCTCCTGGTGGGTCCCCTCTGGCCTGGCATCTTCAGTGCCCCCATTAGCCAGCTGTCTGGCACAAGCTCTGCTCACTGCCTGTACTGCCCTGTTTTCCTCCAGGGCTGGAGGCGTCAACTCTATCTCCTGCTGGACAGAGCCGAGGCCACGAGCTGCTGGGGGAGGAGGAGTAAGACATGGGGACACCTGACTGGGGCCTTTGTGGTCATCTGGTCCAACCCTTCATTTTACAGATGAGGAAGCTGAGCCCAGAGAACTTGCAAGAGCAAGCCCCTGGCACCCAGGCTACAAACTGAGTCCTGAGCATCTCTCTGGAGGCACCGAGGCAGAGGCACACACAGTTCCTTCCAGAAAAAGAATCTCCAGAAGACTGTGGCCATGTCAGCCCCTTCAGTGCACTCCCCCTCACCTCTCCCTAAGGTGGCGGTCTCATGCTCAGGGAGCGACCAGGCAGCTCCTTCCAACCCACCGCGGGGTCTCACCCTTGAGCTTTTGCCAACCCGTCTTTGGGGTCCTGTTGAGTAGTCGGGCCTCCTCCTCTCCCCTCACTTACTTGTTAAGTCCATCCTCGATCTGGACCCTCTGGGGGTCTGGCGGACCCTTGTAGTCTTTGGACCACTGAAACTCTGAGGAGTCGGGGGCCTCAGGGGCCTCAAAAGCCAAGTAGATAAAGCCCTCTTCATCCACACCAACCTCGATCTCCCGGGCATCTGAGGGAAAGATCCAAAGGAGGGCACCGGACTTTTATAAATAATAAGCCAGGTCAGCCCCTCCCCTGCTTAAACCCTCCAGGAATTGCCCCCTGCACTTGAATAAAATAATAAACCCAGACTCCTCGCGGTGGCCTCCAAGGCCTTGCATGATCTGGCTCCTTCTCACTCAAATGTCACCTCCTCAGAGAGGCCCTCCCTGACTGCCCTGGCTGAGGTAACCACACCCCACGATCAGCCTGTTTTATTTCCCTTATAGCACTTGTCGATATCTTAAGTCTCCTTCTTCACCTAGATGTTTACTTGTTCACTGTCCATCTGCTCCCCCCACCTCCCCTACGCTGGAGCAGGGACCCTCCTTTCTCATTAACTCCTGTATCTCCAGTGCAATGTGAGCATCGCCAAATATTTGATGAATGAACGAATAGTTAAAAGAACGGAAAGAGAACGTGCTTTATAGTTAGGAGAGCTGAGTGATTCTGTCATATACTAGCTGCGTGACCTCATCATTTAATGTCTCTGAGCTATAATAAAATCATCCAATGTGGGGACAGTGACCCCTTCCTCAGGGGCTTGTTGGAGGGCTGGGGAAGTGGGAGAACCTAGCAGAGCATCTGGCACGTAGCAGGAGGGACCTCAGGAGTTGTGACTGCAACACAGGCAAGGCCAGGTGTGGTATCTAAGATGGAGCTGGGGGTCGTTTTGAATATCTATAGAGTTGTATGCATTTATGAATATGGGATATGAAAGGAAGATCCCACCAAATCATGTGGAAAAGATATGCATCTATCTTGGGGTCCCACAGAAATGAATGGGGGTGGGGAAGGCGAGAGAAACAGGCAAGAAGGGAAGGGTAGAGCTGGAGGAAGTGAGGAGAGGCGACAAGGGCTGGCAGATCCTGTCCTTCTGCTGTGGACCCTCGTGCTTCCCCCAACCCCCTCTGAGTACTGAGCAGTGGCACCCCAGCTCCCACCGGCTCCCTCTGGCTCCCACTGGCCATTCCTACCTGGCTTGTCCTCCAGGAGCACTGGGTCAGTAGGCATGGACGGCTGTCCCAGACCAGCTGAATTCATGGCCTGTACCTGGAACACGTAACTCTTTCCAGGCTGCAAGTTGGACACCTGGGGGTGGGGACAGAGCAAGCACTGAGAACAGCAGATTCACCCTTCCTGAAATCCTGGCTGCAGGAACCCCGGGGTCTGGGGAACCTCCAGGAGGACACAGGCTGCCCTGCTGGGTGGGAACAGCCAAGGAGCACATCCCTGTCCTGAGTTCCAGACCCCGAGTTCAAACTTTTTAATGGGCCTGTCACCTGGATTACCTCCCAGGTATGTAGCACCTGGATCTCGACCTGCTGGAAGCTTATCTCATCATCCACCTCCCAGCAAGAAGACCCCTCCCTTCCTGTGTCCCTCATCTCTCTACATGATACTGCCGTCACCCACCGCCCCAGAAAGAGGCCAGCGGAGGGTCGCCTCTGACACCCTTTTCTTGAGCTCTCCCCATCCAACCACCAAGTTCCGCCCACTTTATTTCCCTAATGTTTCTGGAATGTGGCTGCTCCCCTCTGTGTCCCAGCCGTGGCCTTGATAGAAGCCTGATTTCTTGCTTGCACCTCGAATAGTCCACGTCTCTTTTTTTTTTTTTTAAGATGACCGGTAAGGGGATCTTAACCCCTGACTTGGTGTTGTCAGCACCATGCTCACCCAGTGAGCTAACCGGCCATCCCTATATGAGATCCAAACCTGGGGCCTTGGTGTCATCAGCACCGCACTCTCCCAAGTGAACCACGGGCCGGCCCTAGTCCAGGTCTCCTAAATGATGTTTCTGCCTCTGGACCCTTCTTCCCCAGTCTCTCCCTCCCCCTGCCAGTCTGATTATGCTTAAATCTTTTGGTGGCCTTTAGGGTCAAGCTCTGGTTTTGAGATTTAGTCCCTAAAGTCTTCCATTCTGGCCTTAGCTCCTGCCTTCATACTCCACTATGTCCCTGTCACTCCACGGCTCCCTCGGGGTCCCCACAAGCATCACGTCGTTTTGCGCCTCCCTGCCTTCGCCCTGGCCAAGCCCTTGGCCTGTAATGCCCTCCTCTTCGTCCTTGGCCAAGCTGACTCACACTTCACCACTCAGGT
>NW_007726162.1:0-447 GCF_000696425.1 Galeopterus variegatus
TGTTTTCACACTCTGTGTACACTAGATGGAGCTATTGAGCCTCGCAAAGGGTTCCCGCACGGTGTGTTGTTCTTTCTTTCTTTATTTATTTCTGAGACTCCGCCTCCTTTTGCCAGGCCCCTCCCAACTCTGTGTGCTCAGGACAGGGCTGAGGCATGTCTTCTACAGACCTTGTCTTTCAGCTGAGACATCAAAGTTGTGCCCTGCCCTGCCCTGCCCAGCAGGTGTCCAGTCTCCCCACTGCCGGGTTTGAACTCCTCGGGGGAGGGTTCCTCAGCACACAGTTCCTCTTTGACTCCCCCCAGCACGGGTCGGCCCTCCGGGAGAGCTCACTAGTAGCTTCAATGTAGCTCGAGAGCTCTCTGGGCTCCCCTCTCCCCACCAGAAATCAGTTAGGGGTTCCTCCAAACTGAGGCCCGCGGAGATGGAGTCTGCCTCCCGTAAACA
>NW_007726162.1:870-30115 GCF_000696425.1 Galeopterus variegatus
GCCCATGGTGTGGTGGAGAGACGATCTGGGCGGGCTCCTCTTCCCTGCCTTCCCAACGCTGGCCGGGGGCTCCCCACGCTGCCAGCCCCGTCAGAGATCCACGGGAAGAGTGGGATTGTAGGCCAGTCCACAGGCCCCCGGGTGCCCCACGTCGAGGTAAGCAAATGGCACGTCTCAGTGCGGAGCCGTGCCAAGCAGAGACGGCTGGCCTGCCTTCACTGAGCTGGCCATCTCCGCCCCCACCCAATAAAATGGAGGCAGCTCTGTTGTGGGCGCCTCGCCTGGTGTGGTAGGCGGGAGCCAGGCGGGCGGGGAGCAGTCGGGCTTCGCCCCACAAGTGGGGCTGCACTGGGGGTGACTCACAGAGCTTGCAGAGTTGAGCCGGTCCAGCATGTTCCACTCCATTTCTGTGTCACCTCTGCTGGCTTACTTGGCCTTTGTTGTCTTGGGCTGCTCACTCGTACCCACAGCAGGGCTTGGGCACTCTCAGGAGGCTTCTTTTGTGTCGGCCCTAAAATCTCGAACCTGTTGTTGCTTGTATGTCGTTGTAGGATCGTTGTTGAAAGATTTATTCATTTTTTGTTGCTCTTGGAAATGCAATTAGTACTCTGGTATCACAGCGCACATTTCTCTGGATCGCGCTGTCTCCTGGCACGGCCGCTCCAGACCCGTCGCCATCTTAGAATCCTTCCAGAAGCATTTAGAATGTTGTTTGTCATCTGAAGATCATTTAGAAGAAGTATAAATCCATTGCCTTCTTTTCTTCATTGGCTGGAGGGGAGCATTAATATTTTCTGGACACTTTTGTGCTGTGCATATCTGCCTAAAAAGCAGGCTCGTACCAGCATCCCAAGTCATACTGTCTAGGAAGCCCTGGGTAAAGAAAAAATATGCCCAGCCCAGGCTTGAGAGGAGAAGCTGTCAACACTGGGCAAAAAGAAGCAGAGAATGGCTCAGATGAGGCTAATGAGGTGGAGAGTGTGGTGTGGGCATGGAGCATCCCTCATCCTTGTGTTGGCATGAGAGAAACAGCAACGCACAGGTTTCCTCTTTTTCCTCCTAGGCATGGTCTCTACACCAAAGAGTTGGACTCCTTAGCATCTCATCCAGTGCAGAGTGGGTGTTCTGCCCCTGCTTTGGAGTATGTCTGTGCCCCCTATTCTGCCTGGCAGATGGATTTACAGTGGTACATGCTTGGTACTAAGAGGAGCTCATGTGTCTGACTGTAGATTCTGAGGGCTGGAGAATGAAGAATTTGCTGTATGGCTAGCCACTGTGTGAGAGAAGAGGTCAGAATGGGCAATCATATTCCTCTTTCTCAGAGACCTGACCAAGTCGGTCCTACTGAAACCTCCCTTGACTATTTTTTAGCCCAGCTGGATGTGTTGCTGGGATCCTAAAAACCTCTGTACTCAGAGTCCTAGACCCAACTTCTGTTCAGATTGTCAGCTCAGAATATTCTACGACACCTTAATGATCCGAGATGACTTTTTTTTTTTTAAATGAAGGGCTAATACTGGTTATTTTTCTAGGTGCAATATGTAGTGCTTTTATATTTTTTTGAAGTCTATAAAGGGCAGAAGTGTCAGCAGTACCTTGTCCAAATGCAGACTCTAGTAGTTGGGGCTGATGTGATGTGTTCTCAGAATTCTGCATGGGAAAACGACGCTCAGGTGTCCTTGGCCCAAACTCTTCTAATGTGTACAATGCACTGGCTAAATCAATACAGATTGGGTAAAACCCTTCTCTGACTAATGAGAATTAGTAAGTAGATGGAATGTAGTAACTGATAGATGGTACCAAGAAGGGGGTGTCTCATGAGACTCCCCTGATAGAACGCCTCTTCTAGAAACCAAACACTTGCCTTGAGTTTAGGATAGAGATGACCGTGGATCTTGTCAGTTATGCATGCAACAAGCAAACCTGGACCGCAGGGTGGGGCACCTCGAGGACAGAGGGGTGAACCATGATACAGAGAAGGAATCTTCTAGGGACGATGCGGAGACACAATTAGAAGGAGGATTTTGTTTTGAAGTCAAAGGAAGTTTTCTTCTGTATCTCCTGGTCTTTTGCCTGGCACTGGGAGCTTGGCACAGTTTCTGCATCCGCAGTTGTCTTTATCCTACTCGAGAAAATGCTGCTCACTCTCTTGTTCTGCCCAAAGGTAAAAATTGCAGATTCACAGCCAAATCTTCAGTTGTGTGAAGGTAATAACAAAACAGCTCTCACTGTTCACTGTAGAACTTTCATTACCTTGTGATGGGTGTTTTTTTTAATTCTGTGCCTTTTGCTTCTCCTGGGAGGATCAAGGCAGTTGTGATTCTCTGGTTCAGTGGTAGCTGAGAAGTGTCTTAAGACATGCCCTTGACATTTAGCCAATCTGTGTGCATGACAGATGTTCTCATCCACCCTTGTCCTCCAGGACTGTGGTGCACGGACCTCTCCCTTGGCTGTAGAGGCCCTGAGGGGCGAGTTGTGCTCACATTCACGTGCAATTCTTAATTTGTACAAAGTGATCCACGTTATTGGTGTGTCTGTTACTCCTTTTGTTCTCATAGGATGGAAACCAGCTAAGGTGCCTAATGGAAACTGTCCATTCTTCAAAAGGCCCTCAGAGTAGCATATTTAAGTAAATACTCCTACTTGGTAGAGAAAATCCTTACCAGCCTAGATACCATGTTGGGAAATTCACCAGGTCTCTATTATAAGTAATTAAAAGCAATAAAAACTTACATGAAACTCAAAACTTCATACATTCAAATATCATGTGGTAAATAACCCTTATGTGTAATCCCAGAGTCAATACTTTAAGATGACATCCAAATTGAAAAGAGCTGAGTGGCCATGCTTAGCAAAAGAGTCTGTTTGTGTATTAAACTCCTTATGGTTGGTTAGCTGTCAACTTCATCTTTGGTGCTTGCGTGACAGATTATTGTAGATTGCCATGCGGTTTCCAGGAATGACGTGGAGTTTGGCAGTGGAATCCAGGGGTCCATGGGCCGGGCTGTGCTGTCTCATGTTGGCTTTGTCTTCCTTCCACAGAGATCAGAGCTATCCAGCTATGGGGATGTGTTGTCTTCTATGGTGGTCCCTCTCAGTGACATCTTACCTGCTTGTGGCTCCTATCAATGGAGTCCAGACTGTTTCAAAGAGATGTGCTTTCTTCCCAAGGCAGAGCAGCCTTCTGAGATTTTGTGGTGAAAGCCCGAGAGCTGAGAACCTTATTGATGGAAGGAGCTTGCTGTGGGATGACAGCAACAGGCATGATGCTATCCTGCACAGCTGTGCCCCAAACAGGGAGGTACAGAGAATGTGATATGCACCTTTCCTAGTCTCTGCTATTCTTGTCTGATTGTCCCAGAGGAATCACAGACCTCCTGGGCTTTCCTTTCAGAAGAGGGATGGGCTCCACGCCTACTACGGCAAGGCCAGTAGGATTCAAGGCTGAGTTCCAGCATCCATCCTCTTGTGATGGCAGCTCTTCCCTTGTCCTGGGAAGAAATTCCTTAGATGCTGTATCCTGTTCAGTCTTGGCATGCTGCTTCCCAGGAATGTTGTCTAGCATCGTATGTCTCTGAATTCTGATAAAGGGAGAGTATTTTACTTTCATTGTATCCTAAGAATTGTTTTATTTTGCCTTTCTAGACCTTAAGATTCTATTTTTTTTATCTTCAATGAGATGAGTGCATTGTTTACAGACCTATAATTATATGTATCTTAGACATCATGGGATTCTGTAGTCATGATATGCTGGAAGAAATCTACAACATCTGTTCATTGGGGATAAGTGGCTGCTCAGGTGTTAGGTTTCCACACCTGCATGATTATCTTAATATGTCAGTTACTGCCTTTCTGATGGCACAGACCTTGCCCTCTCGGTGCACAGAGAGATGTGTACTGAAACAATATCTCTTGCATCATTCTTTAAGTGTCTGGAACTAGTTTCCATTTAAATTTGAAAAATCTATGCCATTTTTTTTTTATGAGAAGAGTTTAATTCTTCAGACATGCCACATTCTCTTTAGGCTTGTGTGCCTGGTAGTGAGACCTAGCCTGGAATGTGCTCCTTGCCCATGGAAACCCTCGTGGTTGAATCAGGAAGGAAAGAGTGCTGTGATCTAAACCCCCATCTCTTGCTTGCAATCCTTGGCTGAGCCTAATCCACGTGTGTGGTTGGATTAGATGCTGCCCTGACCCTCCAAGGGTAATGCTCCTGAAGCTATTTTGCTTGGACTTCTGCCCAAAGGGGAGTGTGTGTGTATGTGCGCAGGAAGCAGTTATGACCCTCATCATCAGAGCTCCCGCTGGACAAGCCTAGGTTGTCCTTTCGTCTTTGTATGCCTGACAATCCTGTTCCTTTTGTCTTAAAAAAATTAAAAGTGGGGGTGGGAAGAGGGTTCCTCTCATCCCAGAATATGTGGGATAGTCCAGGTGAGGTTTTCTATCTTCTAACTGTCCCAGAAGAGTTTTTTATACCCACTTACTCTAGGCAAGATCTGGTAGTTGTTGATTACTAAGGCTGCTTTAATTGTGGGTCTGGATTACCAGTGTCTTCTCTAAGATTCCCATGCCTGTGGCTCTCTGATCTCTGCATGTTCTATTTTCTTCCCTTTGATCTGGTGAAGTGCTGAGGTTAAGAACCCAGTGATTTGAGTCTGAGTTAGTGTCTATCAATTGGTCAGCCTGGCATCCGGTGCCAAGGGAGGGCTCTCCCCTCTGCTGCTGGTTTTAGGTGGAACTGCAATGTGATTGTCTGGAGGACTTCTTGACACAGGTGTGTGTCTTCTTTATGAAACCCTCTGACATTCCTTAGTGTGGCAAGTGGGTTGAGAGAATACCGAGTAAATGTAAAACTGGGAAAACTGTTTCTTGTGCAGAAACAAGGTCCGTTGCCTACTTACTACAAGGAGTCGCATGCCACATGAAAGTCCTAGGTGCCACAAGCACTTCTTAGCAATGAGGCAGTTTCTCCTTATGTTTCCTTATTGAAATTTCTCCATCTGGAAGTCTCAATCCTGCCTTTCTTCTGGAGGAACAGCTTACATTATTTCAAAGATTGTTTTTTAGAGTTTTCTCCTCTCAGAGGTTCGGAATGCTTCAGGAGCAACAAGACCAGAAACTTAACATGGGAGATTCCATTTCTCTTCCTTTTTTGTACTGACAATAACCAATGATCCTCAAGCATAATTTTAGTTCTAGACGGAGGATAAATCAGTCCTGATTTTTCAATGGAATCTGGACCAAAATCCACAAACCCATTAATAAGGGTGATATGCCGACAAATAGAAATCATTTTGTGCATATGTAGAACAGGAGGTGTTCAGTTACCACTTGCTACTGTCTTATGGCATCTGTAATTCAGAGAGTCAGATGAGCTGCCCATGCACAGTGGGACCCATAGGTATGTACAGCACCTGCCTGGTGCCATGGAGGGAACCCTACAACCCAAGTGCTGGAGGTCCCGAGCCACCCTCTACACTAGGGGCCCTCTGGGGAAGAAGGAATTAAAGATTCAAAATGAAAACATCCTGTCACATTAACTTATTTTTGCATTTCTATCATAATAAGGGCAGTGAAAACCAGAGTTTATAAAAGTTCTGCTTCCCAAATACTCAGACTGGAGGCTCCCTCTTCTCTGGATGCTCAGGAGTGTGTGTGACCTTCAGGTTTGATCCACGGTTCCTTTAGGGTGATTCCCGCCCAGTCCTTCTCTCTGCACACCATAGTGTGAGCTCATTGAGCTTGGTTTACCGGACACTCCACAGTCCCTGTTTGTGACTCCCAGAGGTTTGCACACCTCAGTGTGTTGAGGACGATTTTCTTGTTTGTGTGTGTGTTGAAGGGGTGACACATGAGGTCCTGATTCCTGGGCCGAGCACTGAATCTGACTGGATGGCACTCATTGGTCCGCATCTAGCATATGGCTGCTCTAGAGGACAATTTGTTTTCTTGCCTCAGCCTGCCTTAGAGGCCCCTGCATTCATTACCTGTGGTCACTGACTTAACCTTGAGGGTCAAGCCCTCTCCCAGCATCTGAGTCAGAGCTGGGGACCCTCTTTGGTGTCAGCTTGGAGTGTTTTGAAATCTCTCTGTGATTCTTACTTGTGCTTGTGCAGCTCTCAAGTTAGGATACAGAGATTATTCTGGGGTGTCCAGGGAGCCTATTGTCATCAGAAAGGTGATTAAAGTCAGCTTATCAGCAACCATAATTCCATCTGCTCCTCTAAGTCTCCCTTGCCATGTCACATAGCACATTTGTAGCTTGCAAGGAGTAGGCCTTGGACATCTTAGGGGGTCATTAATCTGTCTACTACTGGAACTTTATTTGAAAATGATACCAGGAAACCCAGAGGAGGGATGGAAAACAGGTGACAGGGTGGAACAGCCACTGAGGGGGTAGTATTGTGCTGGTCACTTGCATAGGTGACCGGGGCTCAGTCCTGCTCGGGACCCTCTCAGGAACATGTAGAATATAACTCAATATGTCCCTCCTGACAACTAGAATCTGGTTATTTACCCAGTGAAACCATCTTCCACATTCTTTGTAGTTTTTCTCCTCCTCAAAGGCATCAATTCCCCTGCACTGCTGGGATGTAACTTTGAAGGAAAACACATGGATCAAGAGTAAGCATGTGGCCCGGGGAACCCAGTCATTCCAGAAGAATGTCCAACTGCCTGGATCTCCCTTACAGCAGAACAGGTTCAGTGCCTATGCAGCAAGGAGATCCCTATTCCATCTCCTTGCAATGGAGACCTTTTATGGCTGTCCCATTTAGACATGTCCCCATCTCTGCCTTCCTTAATGCCTGCTTGAATTAAATACCTGAGGATGCAAAACTATGACATATTTTACTTAGGTTGTATTAAAAGGATGATGTCTTTTTAATTCTCATTCTTTCTCTTTCACAAACAACAGGTGAGATAGAGTGTGTAAAGATCTAAAATTAGGTCTACCTCATACCAGATCTCCCTTACATGTCATGCGTTTAAAGATAAATATTGCACAAGAAATTTACATGTCTCATTTCTTCATTGTGACGTAATAAACATATTATGGGTTGAGAATTCCATACTTGTGAGAATATTGCATGTCAACCTTTGCATTTTATTGCTATATATCTCAGTATGTGTTGTTTAGGGAGGAAAACCAATCAAATAATTTAAAATTTCGTTTTGTAACGTATCCTTTTCTCCATTCCCTGAGCTTTTTTTTTTTTTTTCCTTTTTGTCTTTTTTCGTGTCCGGCAACAGATCGCAACCCTCAGTGTCGCGCCCGTACCGGACCGGGACCGGCAACGGGATCGCAACCCTCGGCGCTGCGCCCGCACCTCGCTCAGCCAGTGAGCGGGAACCGGTCTGTATGTGGGATCCGAACCCTCGGCGGGAGCGCCTCAGCGGGAGCGCCGCCGCGCTCCCAAGCAGCGCACTCTCCAGTGCGCCACTGGGCCGGCCCTATAATTTTTATAATTAGACATTATGATTCTTGATCTCTTTATTGGATTAACATAACAGTCTGTACTTGAGGGGCACTAAACAAAGGGAATTGTTGAGACTTTGAATACTAGATAGTAGATAAATTAGAATCTAAAATTGTATGGGAAAAGAAAAAGTTGTGATATCTTTTAAAAATGCATATCTGCAGCAGTGCGTCACCAGGCCGGCCCCATTCCCTGAGCTTTTGAGGATGGTCTGCATCTCATTTGAACAGCAGATGCTCTTTTTGGGTGATAAGAACCTCTCTCCTTCTTGACATTTCTTATACAGCTCCCTTGAATTCTACTGAGCCTAGCCAGCATCACACTATTTTTTGCATCTAAAATTGTTTGTATTGAAGAGGAGGATGGATGAGATTGTTCAAAACTCTTTTCCTGCTTGCGGGGCCTGCACTGACCAGACTCTGTGCTGACCTTTAGTGGATGCTGCTGCTAAGAGTATTTGGCAGCTTCTTTTCTCACCTCTGGGGTGGTGTTGGACCGTTATCATCCCAGCCTCTGCTGGCACATCCATGGTTCGTCATCCTTGTCTGCTAGACCTGGTCCCAGCTGTGTTCATATGGGAGACATTTCCAGGCCAGATTATTTGTAGTGGTCCATGTGATTTTCTTACTACCCTACTGCTCTGGTTCACTATCCCTTGGGAGTTCCATTGGTTTTGGATTTCATGGGAGGTATTTATCTTGGGCCAGGGTTTCCATCATCTTTTCCCCCAGGTTCCCATATCTGTGGCTTTCAGATCCCAGGTGTCCAATATTCTCTGCCATGGGCTCCCTTTGTGTTTTGAAGAGTTGAGGTTGGTTAAAGGCTCAGCAATTTCAGTGCTGTGTGCAGGGCTGACTTACTGCTAGATATCACCTCTGACACAAAGTGGTTTTCCTTCTGCCCTGATATTAGGTTGAGCTCCAAACATTGTCCTGATGTCTTGTCACAGGGATGTCCTCTGTATGGATGGAACCAGCCATGGCTTTCCTTGGTAGGGTGAGTTGGATGGGGGAAAATTGAAGGATTTGTCTAGCTTGAAAACCTAGTTGCTTGATGCTTTCCTGTAAAGCCAGAATGAAGGTCCATGGTCTGTTACCCTGACAACAGTCACAGGGCAGGTGCATATGATCATTGTGGCAAGTCACTGATCTTCTGTGATTCAGTGGTTTCTACTTGCGACTTCTGTAAAAGTTGTTGAGTTCATCTTAAAATTGTTCCATCTGAAAGTCTTAATCCTGGGGTCTTTCTGGATTGAAGATTTTCCCAGAACTTAAAATAAGCTATATGTTGTTATATTGTCTTGTGACTGGTCTAGCATACTTCAGGGTTGATTAGATTGGGATTTCAAATTTGGATATGTCTGCTTTGTTTTTCAGACCTCACAAGGACCAATTATTATGAAATCCTGAATTTCCAATTAAATCTGGTTCAAAATCTGCATACGAATTAATAAGGATATTTTATGCAGGTAAAATTTATTTTCTAAATATGGAATATAGAGGAACTGCTCAGTTATTTTCTGCTACTCCTTATGATGTTGTCAATAATGCAGACCATTGGATGAGCTGTTTGAGTAGAGCAAGGTCCATAGGTATTCAATCCATTTGTCCGGGGCCATGGGGAGGTACCCTGAACACAGATGCCTGGAACTCCTGTACCTCTCTACTGAGTACTTTGGGGAGCCAAGAGAAGAGTGATGGCTGAGCTATTGAAAGGAATACACTCTGTCCATTCGTCCTCACCAATTGAGACTTTTCTTTTCCTGATGCCTTTGGACAACAGGAAATCTTCTCATCTTCAGCATCATTTGTTGTATTATCTGCCCCATATATGAGTATTTTATAGAGTACTATATGTTATGTTGAGTGTTTTCACCTATGGCTTATACCTTTTATTCTTCCTTTGTTTTCTAATAATAGCTTCTATGTGTTTCAGAATTTGACTCTGTATGTCACAATTTTTTTATTTTAATAATTATTTTTGAGTATAATTTTAGTTTTCTTAAAGACAATGTCCTTTAGGTGATTACTTTCTATATCCTGAGGGTTCTTGTAGTGACTGTCCTGCCAGAACTTTTATGGGTAGAGAGGATCTGTGGAGAAATGCTTATCCCCTAACTAGCTGAGGTGATAACCGCCCGGGTTGAAAGTCACACTGTATGCTTAAGCTTCCCCTAGAGCTGTGATATCTCAGGGTGCTGCTCCTTGAAATTTCCCCAGAGGAAGCAAAGACATACATGCCAAAATAAGGGATCTGAGATCACCTCGAGTTTTTCTCTGGATGCTTCAGCACCAATAGAAATAAGATTGTCCCAGACAGGTAGGGGACTGCGGGCATCCTGGGCAACATTGTACCTTCTCTGTACCTTCTCTGGGAGATGCGGAGCAGAATTCTGAAACATTCACAGTCCCACAGTGTCCGCCTGCTGGGATTTCCTAACTCTTCATCAAAATCTATGAGCCAGAGATGTTTTCTGTGGGGAGAGGCAGCCATTGGTCATGTCTTCCAGGCATTTGTCCCTTTCTTGTTGGCAATGCTTTCTGTGGAGAATGGTTGAGAGGTCCTGGTGATGTAATAAGAGAATAAAGAATGTCAGGGCTCTATGACATAAGGAACTTGCTGTTGCTCTGCAGAGCTGCCACAAGAGGCAAAGCCCTTCCCCCTGCACGTTGAACAATTGTGTGGATGCAGACCTTGCTGGCCAGCTGTGAAGTCTGGGAACTCACACGTCTTAGATGCTGACAGGAAAGCTGGTGAGAACTCAGCCAGTGGGCTTGGTGAGTCTGCTTGGTCCTCAGGCATGAGCTTGAGTCCAGGGTGATGTATATTGTGACTTCCCGCACTGCAGGGGTGAGTTCAACTCAGCCTTGACAATTTTGCTGAGGAGGAGTTCATGTGAATCATTCCCATGGGTACAGACTTCTGAACTTCTGATGTACACAACTGGCTCCCTGTGTGTATTCCAGATTTTTCTTCCTTCAGGAGCAGATTTATAAGCCTCTTTTTCATCTTCAATGGTAGGCTGCCTTGGGAAGTCTCTGCCCATCGTAGCTCCAATCACAAAGTAGTGTCCAGCCTGGCTCAAAGGAAGGTGCTTCTAGTTTTCTATGTATATTGACCTTTGTTGGAAGCTCATAATAATTCATCCAAGGATGGGGTGTGTTCAGACTAATTTCAGTCTGGCTGTTTCATCTATGTATTGTCTCTTGTTCCCTGATCCTACTGCTGGTGACTGGCACTTTGTTGTGACACCTTCAGAATAGAATCTTGTTGTCCTTTGGTGTAGGGTGAAGAAAGTTTTAGAATCAACACTAACTGCAAGGGTTTAACTGCCCTTACCTCACTCTCTAAAATCACTTTCAGTGAACTTGGCTATGAAAGGTTGAGGATCCTTCAGCAGGAAGACAAGGGAAGGGAGTCACTTCCCATCCCTGCTTGTTATACCTGTCCCTCGTCCCTGGAAGTTGTCCTAAAATGCTCTGACCGGGCACTCAATCTTCTGCCTGAACAAAGACGTCTGCAAAGACCATGGCAGAAACGCAGCTTTAGAAGACATTGAACAGACTGTGTGGCACTTAAAGATGAAAAATGTCAGCCTGAGTGGTTCTCCCTGAATCACACAGTCCCCTTCATCACAGTGGGGAAGCGTTCAGTGTGAAAGCTGCTCTCCAGAGAGTGCAGGAAAGGCTGGTTTTCTAGTTTCCTCCAGGCACTGAGCACTCGGGACCCAGGTGCCCAGGAGGTGTGGGTCTTCGTGAGCAGTGAGATGACTTCAGTTTATCCTGGTGACTCCCATGGGATGATGTACAGGATGTCAGGATTTGAACCCTGTACATTTCCTGGTACATGTCATCAGGAAGAGGTCACTCTGTAGTATGACAATTGCACAATGACAAATTTGAACTTCCAATAAACCACACTTTTTCTTATAATACAATTTTTTTTTTTTTGTCGCACATGATTACACTGTACCTGGTCTTCAGTTTTGAAGGGAAATTGGTGCTCTTACCCCGTCTCATTAGGAACCTCTGCTAGATAGAGTATGGAGAACTCTGTCTGTAGATAATGTTGGTGGCCATCAGGAGCTCTATGCTCACAGAATTCCCAAAACAGTTTATGGTGGTTCTACCTCCTGCATCTTGGATGGTTATGAAGTAGATTTGGAGATGGTAAATTATCTTTTTGCAGAAGACAGTTTTCTGAAGAGACCAGTCCTCTCATTTATATACATACAGTGATCCCCCAGTAAAGCTGAACTGAAGCTGAAACAATGGTTACATCCGTGACCCCAAATCACTGCAGACTAACTTTAAGTAGGATATTCAAATAGGAAGTCAGAAGAACTGATGACAGGTGGGTGGTTTGTCTTCTTCCTTGATTTCAGCTTAAGTTGTCTTTTTAAAGAAACTTGTGATACCTGGTCCAGAAAAAATCACCTGTGCAGGTAGCTGACCTAAGAGGGGAGCAGCAGAGAAGACTATTCTGGTAGTTACCTTGAAGGAGCCATGGTCTTTCCTCATGAGCCAACTTGAATAAAAACATTTTGTCTGTTGTATTTCACTTAACCGGGTTCATGTAATTTCATTCTGCTCAATAGGTTATAAGCCAAAGTGGTACCTGATCTTCAGGATCTTGGCTGTAAAAGTTGGTGACCTCTCCCTCCCAGTTCATTGTCTCCTTTATGGCTGGGACCAAGAGTTACCCTCTCTGGGAATGACAGGTCCCACTCCTCTTTTTCTGAGGGTTTTGATGGTGTATTTTCTAGGAGGTGTCCAGTGGGTTGTGAAATCCCAGCAAAGAGCTGCTACCTCATTCACTACCGAGCCCTCAATTGAGGGGAGAAGATGGGCTGGAAGGTGGAAAGGGGGTCCATAACCCCCAGAACAGGATGTATTGGTTGGTATTCATGTTGGTTTTTCCAGAGCACCCAATCTTATGTGCCCCAAGTTGTGTGGTCCTCAGACATCTGCCACACAGAAGGAATGGGAGGGGCTCAGCATTAGCCCGTGAGTGGAATCGTCCAGGGGGAAAGGCCTCAGGAGCCCAAACACGTAGGGAAGTTTTCTCTCTGCTTCAGTTCTCAACTTCCATGATAACCCACCACTCTATTCACGGCTTCTTTTGAAGCACATCTTTTCTTACCTTTTTTTTTTTTTTTTCATTTTTGTATGTTATAAAAATGATTGGAAATATCAAGGCAAATATTGGGAAAAATTCACAATATTTTTTCTATGCTGAGAAGAATGAATACAGAGATTTCAGAGTTCCATTTCTGCATAAATACATTAATGTATGTCAGCTGCTGAATTTCTGATAGCATATTTCACTGTATTAGAAAAAAGATAATCTTAAAGTATCTTCTTAAGGCTAGTTTTTTGAAGCTTACACTTCCGTTCCTATTTTAACTTCTAAAAACTGTCTAATCCTCACATGTGTTTTAGAAATTTTCTTTTGTGGCGAGGAGAGTTTGTTTCCGTCCTCTGACTGTCCATCTTCTCCATTAGCCCCATGAATCCTAGTAAGCATGGCTTGGAAAGACTGCTTCCCATTTGATTTTCCTAGACTGGATCAGAAGGAAGGGTGGGATATGCCTTAACACCCTTGTGCACCTGCATTCTCAGCTGTGCTCAGCCCCTGGTGCAAGGTGGATCTGACATAACAGTGACTGGCCAAGGTGCAGGCATCCAGGTTGTCTTGCTTTGACACTGGTCACAGTGAGTGTGGCATGTATGTGAACTTCATTCTGCTGGCCATTGATGGTGACAGACTAGATATATCTCTAACTTGTCTGTTTGAGACTCCTGTTTCTTGTTTGTGTTTAAAATATCTTTATTGGTCATTTCCAACCCAGAGTATTTGAGTTGATATGGGGAGATTTTTTACCTCCTGGATGCCGTGGAAGAGATTTTAGCTTCAACTTGTACTTGGCTATGTCCACAGGATAGTGAGCCTAGGCCACTGAAGTCTTCTTCCCAAGACTCACATACGTGAGCACTCAGATCTCAGGAACTTCAATCTGCTGTGCTATGGGATCAGCTCCCAGTGATTGTCTTCATGGGCTGTGGGCTCAGTATCTCCATGTGGTGGTACATTTTGGGGATGCCCTCCTTTGCGTGGGCTTTTTATCCCACTGGTTGTAGATGATCAGTCTAAATACCTATTTCTGGAGATGAGCTTTACCCTAAAAATACTAATTCTGGGATCTGCCTGAAGACTCATCCACCTTGGTTGATAACCTGATGGATGCTGGCTCAGGCTGTGATGTCTCAGGTGGGAATGCTGGGAAGTACATGTAAGAAGTGCAGAATGGAATGCAGGAAGGTTGAAATCTGTCAGTCATCTGGACCTCTTGGCGTGTTACAGCTCCAGTTAATGGTCCCCAGTTGGTGGAATTAAGGTGCCTTTAGATTAGCTTTCTTTTTAAATTGCCCTTTCTGGAAGGTCATCATTACTTCTCCAAGGATGAGAGCATATTAGAGCTACTCTCACTAATGCTACATCTGTCTGATTTTTACAGTTATCTCTTGTTTCTTGATCCTACTGATGGTGTCTGGTCACCATCAAAATTGTGACACATTCAGATGGAAAGTTTGTCCTCCTTTGGTATAGAGTGAAAAACTTTATCAGCATGAACTCTAAGGATTTCACTGTGCTTCTTGCTCTCTGAAAACACTAGCGGAAAATGAGAGCTCCTGTTCCTGTGTCCCAAACTAGGGACAGCTGTAAAAGGCTGTGTGTCCTTCAGGAAGATGAGAGGTCCCTACTTGTCATCACTCACACACAGCCCTGGGAAGGTCTCCTGAAATACTCATGCTTGGGTGACTGTTCTTTTACCTAAACAAAAATAGTCTGTGCTTTTTTGTGGCAAAATTTCAAGCTTAGAAGACATGATACAGACTGTGTCACTTAAAGATGGAAAATGTCAGAAGCCTGCCTGAGTTGTTCTTCCAAAAACACAGTGAGGGAAACATTCTAAGTGGGAGCTGCTCCCTGTTAAGTAAGCCCTGAAAGGTCAGGGTGGCCTTTGTTTTCCTCCAGACACTGAGCATCTGGGACACAGGGGCCCAGGAGGTGTGGGTCTGTGTGGGGCACTGAGATCATTTCAGCTAGTCCTGCTGAATCTCATGGACTGACAACTGGGATGTTAGGACTTGAATCCTATGTATTCCTAGTACAGGCCCTCAGGTAGAGGTCACTCTGTAGTATGGCAATTACAATTTGTGGTTAATTTCCACTCTGCACATTTCTGAGCATTAATCAGTTATGAGATTAAGAGTTTTCTCCCTCTCTTCCTATCATCTTGTCTTGTTGAAGGAAAATTTATTGCTACCTCAATGACTCACACAATGAGAAACCAACTTTTTAAGTAAGTTTCAACTTTTTAAAACTTGTCTATTAAAAGTATCTTTAAAACACGTTTTTTGTTTATTATGATATAGCTGCCTTGTCACCTGAAAAATAATAATTCTTGTTAAAGCACGATATGATAGAATTTATTCAGGACCAGCACAATTGGTATAGGGACCACTGGCATGGGGTCTTGCATGGGCGGAGAGATTGGATTCACATTCAAATACACTATGGACAACTGGGAATTTATAGCCAAGGAGCAGTAGTGTGGGTCTGTGGATGGAAAATAACTAAGAGGAAGCATTAGGATTAAGGGGGATACTGGTTGAACCAACCTGGCAGGATTCTTGCTGAAGACAGTCCAGAGTAATCAGATATAACCTGGGGGATGGTGGGGGATGAGGAACCTGATCATCAGGATGATCAGAGATATTGGGTGGAGAGGGAGGTTCTTGCTAAACTGACTCAGCAGGGTTCTTTGCTAAAACTGGGTTTACAAGGAAGTACTAAGATGGGAGACTAGAAGGTTCAGGGCAAGCTATAAAAGGAACACAGGTTTCAGGGAGTGAATGATTTATTACAGTGGTGGCATTAGTGGTCTGAGCACTAACATCTCAATACCTCTGCCTCATGAATCACAAGACATCTGGTGAATAATGTTATCAGCTTATTTTTCTTAACCTGTTTCCTGTCGTTTTTAGTAACAGAGCTTTTGCTATATACTCTACCTAAATACAGAGAGCAAGAGTTCCCATCTGCTGTAGATATCTGATTCTCCACTGTGTGCAGCTTTCATGTATGTAAGTCACCCCATTAATGTCTCTGAATAAGGAAGCGGGTAGCTCCATTCAGTAATCAGTCTCAAAGTACCTTCTCAATTTGGAGGGAATTATACCATAACCCTCTCGTCACATATCTTGTGTCATTAGAAGCCTTCACTGGATAGGATGCAGAGAATGTTGTCTATAGATCTGGGTTGGGAGCCGTAAGAAGCTGTATATTCCTAGAATTCTTTCTTGGAGATAGCTTAAGATGGTTGTACCTCTTCCACCTGGAATGGCTATGAAGTAGATTAGCAGAAGATAAATTTCCTCTTTGCAGAAGACAGTTTTGTGAAGAGATCAATCCCCTCTTATATGTATGCACAGCAGTCCTTCTGTGAAGCTAAAATGGTGGTTATGACCCTTATCCCCAAAGCATTGCAGACTAGCTTTGAGTTAGGTATTCAATATCAGGAGGCCTGTAAGAAGGGGGAGACAGGCGTGTGGTTTTTGTTCCTTCATGGATTTCTGCTTGAACTGCCTTTTTACTAAACTGCCTAGGGATGCCTGATCCAGGAGAGAAGTCTGTCCAGGCAGCTTCCCTAACAAGGGAGCCGCAGAGGAGACTGTTCTCATGGTTACCTTGAGGAGTCACGTGCATTGTCTTTATGGAAGCTGACTCATGAGGAACTGTCAGACTGCTGAATTTCACTTAGCTGTAGTCATGTAACACTTTTCTTCCTGATAGGCTATAAGTGGGAGTGATTCCTGAACTTCAAGATCATGCACTTAAGAGAGGTAAACTTCCCTCTTTTCTGTCTTCTTCATGACGGAGACCAAGAGTCACCCTCTCGAGGAATGGTAGAATAAAGAGGAGAGCATGACTAGAATGTTCCTGTTGTGCATTTCCTATGAGGTATCCAGTGGGGAAGGACATCCCAGCAAAGACTGACTTTCTTGTTCATCTCCCAGACCCACCATTGAAGGAAAAAAGCGGTCCTGAAATTGGGAGGAGTGTTTCTAATCCCCCAGATGAAGAACGTCTCAGTGGTATGCATGTTGGTCACCCCAGAGCATTCCCTTGTGCCCAGTGCAGGGTCTTCACTCGCCTGCCACGTGGAAGGAATAGGAGGAGGCTCAGGTGGCTGGTGAATAGCCCTGTCTGGTAGGGAGGGTTCTAGGCTTGCCCCAACAGGTAAGGGAGTTTCCTTTACTTGATGCTGAAGTTTCTGTAGTGTCCCCTTGTAACTAAGCTACCTCTCCATTCATACCAGGGCTTCCTATGAGGCGCATCTTTTTTCTAGTATTCCTTCTGTTACAAAAATGACAGGGTATATCAAGGTAAAATATAGTGGGACATGGATGACCTATTCAGTGATAAGGAGCTGAAGCATTTCAGCCATGGAGGAATCTGCTGAAGAAAGGTGTTGAAAAATGGATCACTTGGTTTTTCATCTTTGTTACTTCTTCCTTCTGTCCAATTTTCTGTAAAGCAGGAGTGAGGTCAAATTGGCCTTTCAGCTTCTTCTTATAGTTCTAATCTAGTGTTCTCAATTTTGTACTTGGCTATTCTATGGCAGCCAAAAAATTCTTTAAGCCTTTCTCAAACATCCATGAGAATGGATTGGACCATATCAGTCCCTGTGTGCAGCTTATGGACAGCTGATCCTGCCGGTGCTTCAATTTGATATTTTATGGTAGTCTCAAAGGACTGCAACTCAAATCCTGGCAGCTCTCAACTACAGTGCTAATTTTCAAATTCTCAGATTTTCCTGGCACCAGACCAGTCCAGTGTTCCACACGAGGCTGCAATTCTTGGCTCAGACCTCTGGCTCTCCATTGCACCACCCTGGGATCTTCTTCCAGTGTTTCTTTGTGGGCCTTGGGCTCAGCATCTGAAAATGGTGGAAACTTTAGGGCACAGACATCTCTGTGGGTTTCATTATTTTTTGGTGGTGATTACTGTCTGAGAATGTGGGTACATAGGTGTTTGATCCAAGTGTAAAAGGCCATGGAGGTGACCCTGAGCCCAAAGCCTGATGCTTGTGTGTTACCTTCCACCCTACTTGCGGGGAGGGAGGGGGCTGAGAAGGGAGCATTGGATTGAAATGAAAAGGGCCAGAATGTTTTATTTTAATCTTTGTCTCCTGCAATCATACAGACAGTGGAAAACAGGGGACTGTTAAAGTAATGCTTTCAATGATGTGGATTACAGATGTTCTCCTCTGAATGCTCTGAGTGGTGGGGATGCTCAGGTCAGGCTCAGGGTCCTCCCAGGTTGAGTTATAGTCACCCTCTCATAGAGCCCAGCCCACTGGATGTTCCCCCACCCCATAGGTCATGTGCAGCCAGCTCTGATGGGCTCCCTTGAATCCACACTTGGTAGATCTGGTGATGTTCTCAGACATTGGCACATGCAGCTCTGTTTCTGGTTGCTAAAGTTGATCAATTCCCATGACCCGTGCATCGATGCTGAGTGGACAACAGGTTGCCCACAGTGTGTCTGTTGTGTGTCTGTCCTTCTGGGATGATGAACTTTTGTCTAGTCCTGGTCCAGATGAGTTCTGAGAGCCTGATAGAACATCCTGGTGTAGAGTCCTGCTCCACTCCCAGTGAACAGCTCTGCAGGGAGAGGTGCATGCTCAGGTCAGCATTAATATTCTTATTCCTTCACATGGCTCCAGATGTGCTGATTCCGTTGCCTGCAGTGGGCAAATCTGTCTACAGCTGAGTTCCAGAAATAGAGTTGACTGTAAAGTGACCTGAGAATCCTACAGGCTGCCTGCACTGTGAGGCCTGTGCCCAACCCACCCTCTGACCTTTAATTTCATCAGGACTTGGAAGGGCCTCGACATGGAGAGATGTGAAACCAATTCCTCCCTTTGTGAGTTGCTATTGCTCTGTTCAGGTTTTCTGTTTCTTTTTGGCTCAGTCTTGGTAGTTTGTATGTGTCCAGAAACTTATCTATTTTTTCTCCAGGTTTTCACATTTGGCATACAGCTGTTTATAATAGTCTCTAATGATTCTTTGTGTTTTTGTGGTATCAGTTGTAATGTCTCCCTTTTCATTTCTGATTTTTGTTATTTGGGTCTCTCTCTCTCTCTCTCTCTCTCTCTGTCTCTGTCTCTCTGTTAATGTATCTAATGTATCTAATGGTTTGTCTATTTTATCTTGTCAAAAAACCAAATTTTTGTTTCATTGACCTTTTGTATCATTTTTTGAGTCTCTATTTCATTTAGTTCTGCTCTGATCTTAATTATTTCTTTCCATCAACTACTTTTAGGATTGGATTGTTGTTTTTCTAGTTCTTTGAGGTGTAGGGTTAGGCTCTTTATTTGAAGTCTTTCTATTCTTTTGATGTAAGCATTTATTGCAATAAACTTCTGTCTTAGTACTGCTTTTGCAGTATCCCATAGGCTTTGGTATGATGTGTTTTTATTTTGTTAGTTTCAAGAATTTTTTTGATTTCCTGTTTAATTTCTTCTTGGACCCAAAAGTCATTCAGGAGCCTGTTGATTAATTTCCATGAGCTTGTACAGTTTCCATAGTTTTACTTGTTATTGATTTCCAGTTTTAATCCATTATGGTCTGAAAAGATACTTGAAATAATTTTGATTTTTTTAAAATTTGCTGATACTTGATTTGTTACCTAACATGTGGTCTATCCTGGAGAATGTTCCATGTGCTAATGAGAAGAATGTGTTTTCTGTAGTGTTGGATAAAATGTTCTATAGATATCTGCCAAGTCCAGTTGGTCCAGGGTGTAGTTTAAATTCTGTGTTTCTCTATTGATTTGTTGCCTGGACGATCTGTCTAATGCTGAGAGAGGGGTGTTCAGGTCATACACTATTATTGTATTGGGGTCTATCTCTTTCTATAGGTCTAAGAGTGTTTGCTTTCTATATCTAGGTGCTCTGATGTTGGGTGCATGCATATTTATGATTGCTATGTCTTCTTGCTCGATAGATATCTCTATCATTATACAGTGGCCTTCCTTGTCTCTTTTTATGTATCTTATATAAAGATAACTACTGCTCATTTTTGTTGGTGTATCTTTTTCCATTCCTTTACTTTTAGTCTGTGTGTGTCTTTACAGGTGAGGTGTGAGTCTCTTGAAGACAGCATATACTTGGGGGTAGCTTTTTAATCCCATCAGTCAGTCTGTGTCTTTTGAACGGGGAGTTTAATGCATTTACATTTAAGGTTGTTATTGACAGGCATTGTTTTACTCCTGTCATTTTATTGCTTTTTGTTTAAATGTCTTAAATATCTTTTGTTCCTTTCTTCCCCTTTTATTCTTCGTTTTCAATGTTAGTTGGATTTTTGAGGTGGCATGATTTGGCTTCTTTCTCTTTCTCGTTTGCATTTTAGTTTTAACAGTGGATTTTGCTCAGTCTTGTGTATCTGTGATAGTGACTATCATTTTACAGATTCTAGATGCAGGTCTCCCTTGAGAATTTCTTGCAGGGCTGGTCTTTGCGGTGAACTCACACAATTTTTGTTTGTCTGGGAAATACACTATTTCTTCCTCATTTCAGAAGGATAGGCTTACTGGGTATAGTATTCTTGGCTGCCAGTTTTTTCTTTTAATATTTTGAATCTATCATCCCATTTTCTTCTGGCCTGTAGGATTTCAGTTGAGAAGTCTGCTGTTAATCTGATGGGGGAATCCCTTTTCTAGAGACTTGATGTTTTTTTCTTGCTGCTTTTAAAATTCTGTTTGTCTTTGGGCTTTGCCGGTTTGACTATAATGTGTCTTGGAGAGGAACTTTTTGGATTGAAACTATTTGGGGATCTTTGGGCTTCCTAGATATGAAGGTCTGTATCTCTCCCTATACCTGGGAAGTTTTCTGTTATTATTTCCTTGAATAGGTTTTTCAATGCCTTTTTCTTTTTCCTCCCCTTTGGAACCCATGATTTGGATGTTTGTGCACTTCAGGTTGTCTGCTAGCTCTCTTAGATTTTCTTCATTTTTTAAAAAATTCTTTTTTCTTTTCTTTCTTTTTTCTTTTTGGTCTGCCTGGATTATTTCAAAAAGGCCATCTTTGAGATCTGAAATTCTTTCTTCTGCCTTCTCTAGCCTGCTACTCAAGCTCTGTTGTGTTTTTTTTTTACTTCAGGAGTTCTGGAACATTCTTTTTAAAGGTATTAATATCTTTGTAAAGTTCTTCCTTCATATCCTGGATTTTTTTTTCTTGTTTTATTGTGTTCTCTAATTGAGTCTTCTCTTATTTCTTTGAGTTTTCTTAAGATCATTTCTTGGAATTCCTTTTCAGACATTTCAAGGGTTTCCTGTTCTATGGGGTCTGGTACTTGAGAATTACTGTATTAATTACCCTTTAATCTTGATAGCAGCCCCAGGAGGGACATATTATAACCCAGGTTTGGTGTCATGCCTTCTTGCTTTTTTATAGTTCTAGTACCTTTTGATATCTGGTCATCTAGTAGAACACCTCTTTCTTCTATTACTCTGGAGTGGGCTATGAGGAGAAGGACTTCCTCCTCTATTTGCAGGCTCTGCTGGTGACTCTTGTATCAATGCAGTTGAGTGTGCAGCAGGCTGCCTGTAGGGTGGCCCTGGCTGCTACTGTGGTGGTGAGCTGTCTTTACAGTGGCAGTGGCTGTGGTGGACCACCTGCACAGAAGCAGCGTTTGTGGCTCTCACATGGGATGCTCACCTTGTCTCCTGCTCAGTTGGTGGGAGGGCTTGCCAGGGCTTTAGGTTGGGTCCCCAGTGGTGTGCAGGATGCTTGCTTTGTTTCCTGCTTGTGCAGTGGGAGGGGCTTCCTGGGGCTTCAGGCTGGGCTATTGGTGTTTCTTGTTTACACTTCGTTGTTGGTTTGTTGTCAGAAGTATGTTTCTTTCTCTCCTTTACAGCAGTAAATTAATTTAGAAAATTGTTCTTTAAATTCATGACAATCTTTGGATGACTGTTTAATTTTTCTCCCAAATAGATGAAGCACTGGTGTCTCTGAGTATAGAGCAGTGGTCAGTGCCCCCAATGGAAGGTCATTCAAAGGATAAACTGCACTTTACTGAGTATGCTTGGTAATGGGTTTATATAAGTCTGCATAAATTCCTCTGTACTGAGCATGCTCGGCCACTGGAGTTACATAAGTCTGTCCTCTGTGGTCTCAATCTCCCTATGTTGGTGCCAAAAATAGGTGCAATAAGCAACAATGACTCTCCTCTAGGGGAGGGACAAAAGGAGGGGCCTGAGACCTTAGGGAATGACTTGAAACTCAGAGTTGTGTCCTGAAACTTGAACCCAGGGAAAACTGAACACCTCCTATGTCAGAAGGTGTCCTTTAGGTGGCTGCTGTGTGTCCTTTGAGTTCTTAGAGTAGAATTCAAGAACTATTTCTGTTCTCTGACTGAATTGATATCCACCTGGGTTGAATGTGAAGCTGTTTTGTAGATGGATGTCTTTCAAAGCGGACATGTCAGGTGCGGCTCCTGAAATTTCCTTGGAAGAAACTAAGACCTAAATATTAGAAGGTTTTAGCTGGAAGTCCCTTGTAGTTTTTCTTTGTATGCATTTAGCACCATTAGATATGATTGTCTCAGTGGGAGATGGTGGTCATCACGGTCAGTATTGCACCTTCTCTGGATAGCGAGGTCCCATCTGAGAGACATGGGAGAGAATTTTGAAACCAATGCAGTCCTACATGGTCCCACTGCAGGCCATAACTGACCTTTAGAAAAGGTGTCTGCTTCACTCTTTCAGGCTGAGTAAGACAGGTGGCTGACAGTCATGCCTTCCAGATATTAGACCCTGTCTTGTTGATTCTTTTGAGGTTCTGGGGAGAATGGTACAGAAGTCCAGGGAATAGCTTCAATCAAAGGAAAACAAACAACAACAAAGCCGCTTTGCATAAAGAAATTGCTGTTTGTCCATGTGCAGATGGGGTGGGTTTTACCTCCTGGCAGACCTGCTGACCAACAACCATGTGTGAATTTGGGAGCTCACATCAGACAGCTGTGAATCATGAAGAATCATGCATCTTAGTTACTGTGGCAGTAGAGCTGGTAATAATTCAACCAGAGGATGTATTGGTTCTACTTGGTCCTCAGGCAAGAGTCTATTGGAAGTTCAGGAAGCCTTAGAAAGCCCCATCTGGGAGAGAGAGGTCTAGGCTTCTCCAGACCAGCAGGGGAGGTTTGTCCTATTCTGTTTTCTGTGATCTTGAAGTTCGTAACAATGTCATCTTTCAACTAAATATTTCACCACTCTGACCAGAGCTTCCTCTGAGAACACTTGCCGCCTATATGTTTATTTATGTTGTCGCAAAAATCATGGGGAATTTCATGGAAAAACAGTGTGGGAAAAATTGACCCTCTCTCTTGGCCACACTGGAGTGGAGTGAATGATAAGCTCTTAGGGTTCCACTCCTGTGTGAATACTTCTGTTAACTCATTTCTAACAGTGCACTCTTAACCATATCCCTTATTGTTTGGGAGGGCGGGAGATAATCTAAAGTAGTGTTACCACTTTCTTCTTGTAAGCTATGGTTCTAGATTTTTTTTCTTTTTGCACTTCTAAAAATTGTGCAATTCTCACTTAACTAGGAGCATTAAGTCATTCATTTTTTTATGGAGGAATAAGCTTAATTCTGTCCTCAACATTTGAAATTCTCCTTCCACCCCATAAATTCTAGTAAAGCCTGACAGAGAATCAAATGGGAAGCCAGCGTTTCTCTGAGGGCTGAATCTGAAGGAAGCACGGAATGTGGGTGAAGCAGTCAACTGCCTGTGTCCCCTGCAATGTCTCCTCAGAGGTGTGGCGTTGGACTGGATGGTGCACGACCAACCGAGGCAAAGGTTCTAAGTCTATTTTCCATTGCCCACAGAGTTCACTGAGATGTCTTCAGCCTGGAATTTTTCCTCTGGGGAATTTACTGTTGGTATTAGATGCATGGCCATAGGGATCTGAATATGAATGCTTCTCCTTGGTTCTCTGACAAATTTATCAGAGAGCCGATCTATAAGACTGAGTGGTCGTCAAGGTGTGGGCTATTATGATAATATTTTCTGTGGTTACAGCTCTTACCTTGATAGTCTGCTGTGTCAACTTGACTTTTTTGGTCCTTCTTATATGACTTTACAGGCCTCAGAATTTAACATCCAATAGTGGAGGTAAGTTCTGTGTAGTTTCCCTCCTGCTCTTTCATTTTTTCACTACTAGTGATTTGGATCTTGATTCTGCTGAGAGAGAACATTTGATTTTAAAGCATTATATTCACTGTTTTCCAAGTCTGTATATGAAGTTTAGATGTACCTCAAGAAAGTCATGAGGCTGCTGACCTTGGGCAAAGTCTCCAGGAAGCAGGGCACATTGTCACCAAGGGATGAGATCAGTTCTTGATTCATATTCACTAGCTCCATCTCAGGTAGAAGCACTGACCTGAGGATTGCTACCTGGGCATTGTCTTGAAGGCCACTGTTGCTTTCAGTGGGAATTTTTCCTTTTGCCTGCAGAGTTTCCTTTAGATTTGTGCTTTTCACCTGTGAAATATTTACCTGTAATAGACTCACCACACCCTGCCTGGAGTCCTGCTGAGTCAAGATCACTGCATACATCTGGGTAGAGATGGGATGAGCAGGAAGGTCCAGGAGGGAGTGTGAGTATGGTCTTCATCCTAGTGTGGGACCTGGAATGATTTGGCCAAACCTAAAGGATTTTTAGAATGAATGTTCAAAGCTGTGCCCTTGAGAGAGGTTGTGAGGAGGTGGGCAGGACAAGTTCAGCCTGGGTGTGGCCTCTCCATTTGTTGAGTGTGTTGAGCTTCAAGTCAGTGACAAGTTGGAACTCACCTAGGAGTACAGGGAGGGAGGGAGGCTTTTATGCTGCTGTGTGGAAGCCCAAACCTCTGTACTCCAGAGGGTTTCCAGTGCTCTTGTCTTTCTTTCTCTGTATTTGTGGCCCAAGGTACTGAGCTTCTGCCTGATCCACAGCTGACCAGATACATTGTGACTGCTACAGACCTTCTCTTTTTCTGTAAAAATCACTGGATCCGTGGACCCTTCTGCTATACCCTTGAGTGGATCTGCAGCTTTGCAGGTTCTTGTTTAGTTGCAGAAATAGGTGTGTGTGTGTGGACCTATCTCAGGTTCCTACTCCAACACATCTGGATGCCTTTGAGTTTCCCCAGCCCCACTCCTGTGCTTCTGGCAGAGCCCATCAGGGACGATGTACGTCAGGTGTCAGTCACTGCACTGGGACACACGTTTGAAGCCAGATGAACATTATTCTTACAGCTCCATGTTCACAACTCATCTTCTGATGCTGGGCACTGGCTGGAATCTCTCCAGCATGGCTCTGCCTCATGTGGCACATTGGTCAGATGAGGTCCTGTCTGTAGGTGGGTTCTGGAGACTTTATTTCCTCTATTGGCCTTGTTTAGTTGGTGAATATCAGAGTGGGGAAATGATTTGGGCAAGGTCTTAGGACACTCAGCAAAAGGTTCGTTCTCATTTTGCTTTTTACCCCCTAGGCTTTTCAGCTAAATAGAGCCTCTCTTGAGACACATTCTTCTTTGTAAGGAGCAGGTAGTTCCTCGTGGCAGCCCACTTCATTTTTCTTTAGAACGTTCTAAGAAAACCAAATGATAGGGGCAGTGTCTTGGAAATTCACCTTGAGGAAGCAAAGAACTAAATATAGAACACGTGGTCAATATTCTCCCCAGACTTTCTGGGACAACAATGTTTAATTGGTGTCAATGTAATTAAAAGAGAAGGAAACTTCCATCTCTGTTTTTTTTTTTTTTTTAACAAAACAAAACAAAAATCTTCTCCTCTGGGCAGAAAAGACTCAGTATTTTTCCAAGGTGCATGCTATGGCTGACCAATTCCTGTGAGCTGAGCATTGATGCTGAGTGGACAACAGGCTTCAGGCAGTGTGTCCATTGTGCATCTGTCCTGCTGAGATGATGAACTTTTGTCCAGTCCTGGTCCAGGCAAGTCCTAGCAGCTTAGAGCTTGATAGATCATCCTGGTGCAGCATCCTGCTTCACTCCCGGTGGGTGAGCAGCTCTGCAGGAGAGGTGAATGCTCAGGTCAGCCTTAACTTTCTCATTCCTCCACATGGCTCCAGATGTGCTGATTCCATCTTCTGTAGCCAGCAAACTTGTCAGCAGCCCATATCAGGAGACTGAATCTAGTGAAGACTGAACTCTTTGTAGGTTGCATGCACTGTGAGGCCTGTGTCCAACCCACCTTCTGACCATCTATTTCACCAAGACTTGGCAAAAATGACTGAAAGTGGAGAGAGGTGAAAACCACACCTCTCCTTTGTGACTAGACAGGGAACAGCTGCCTTGTCAGTGTGAACGGGGCTGGTACTTTGAGTCCATTACCTTATGTGACTTCTGCTTACTGTCCTATTCGAGACTGAGAAGCACTAAAGAAATGTGGTTTCCTCTTCCTACTATGTAGACACCAGAGAAGAGAGGACACTTCTCCATGATGCCTGGGAACTGAGGCATCCTCGGTACTAAGTAAGCACCCTACATCCACATGAGGCTCTTCTCTCCGATTCTGTTCCTTTGGACTGTTTGGCAAACTACAAACTCTCCTGAGTCACTGTTTACCTTGTAAGGAGCAGGAAGTTCCTTTAGTGACAGATTCTAATCTGCTCTGACAGTTTCTCACAAAGGTCAATGATTTCTGCTGCATCTTGGAAATTCACCCAGAGGAGGTGAGGAACTCCATGCAGAATGTGTGGTGCTGGAAGATTCTATTCTGCCTTTCTCTTTGATGCCTTTGGTATCAACTGAATGGTTTTGTCCTGGAATGTCTGGTGACAGTGTTGATCATGTCAGCATCAGCACCACCTCCTCAGGGCAGGAATGGCTCATAGTCTCCAATCCAAGGAGCACCATTGTAAAATCATTCCCATCCCCATGTTGTCTGAATGCTGGGCTCCTGGGGACAAAAGTGTGAGCCAGAGGTCTCCCCTGTGCTGTGGAAGCAGTGGCTGGTCTTGCTCTTCAGGTCTCCGCCCCTTTCAGGTTTGGACTTGTGGATGGTGTCTTCTGGAGGTGGTTCAGAGAGCCAGAACCAGGGCTGCCATGAGGGGTGGGAGGGAGGTGCAGAGCTGTTTGTGGACAGAACTCGCTGTGTGTCTGCACAGGTGGAAATGTTCTGCCTCTGCTGGTGGCTGTGCTGACTGCCAGCTCATGAGAAGCAGGGACCTGGGGGTCCAGTGTGGAACGTGAGGCCGCTTACAGCAGCTTCCTCTGGGATGGGGAAGTGGAGAATGTTGCCCATTGTTTAGTCAATCCAGTTGACCCTTCAGGGAAGATCACCATTTTGAGCATTTTTCTGTTGTGGGCAATAGTTTGGATATGATTATATCTCTCCTTAATGAGTGGGTTGAATCCAGTAAGGAAGATTTCTGGACCCAGAAAATACTTGTGGGAAGGCTTTAGTTGTATATGTGATTTTCTATGAAAAACTAAAATATCTACTTCTTCTGGAATAAGGGGTAATTATTTGTATTTCATGGTGTTTATGCAAATTCATTTGAAACGCAAATTAAACCCTTCAAAATATCATTGATATCTTTACATAGGAAGGATTAGAGGTTACGTCGTTATTCTTTTTTTTATTCTTTTTTATTTTTTTATTTTACTTCTCAAAATACATTGTATTTGATTTTCATACCCCTTTACCCATTCCTCTCCACCTCTCTCCTCCCCCTCCACATCGGATCTATTCACTTGACTTAAATAGTTCAGGGAATTGTTGTGGTTATTCTGTTTCCCCCCACCTTTATTTGTTTATTTATTTATTTATTTATTTATTATTTATTTATTTATTTATTTATTTATTTTTAACTCCCTCAAATAAGAGAACATGTGGTATTTCTCTTTCTGTGCCTGACTTGTTTCACTTAATATAATTCTCTCTAAGTCCATCCATGTTGTTGCAAATGGCAGTATTTCATTCTTTTTTATAGCAGAGTAGAATTCCATTGTGTAGATATACCACAGTTTCCTTATCCACTCATCTGATGATGGACATTTGGGCTGGTTCCAACTCTTGGCTATTGTAAAGAGTGCTGCAATGAACATTGGGGAACAGGTATACCTTCGACTTGATGATTTCCATTCCTCTGGGTATATTCCCAGCAGTGGGATAGCTGGGTCATATGGTAGATCTATCTGCAATTGTTTGAGGAACCTCTATACCATTTTCCATAGAGGCTCTGTGTACATTGATAATTAAAACTCACCTTCCAATATGACTTTAAAAACAAAATTTCAAGCCAGATATACTATTAATATAAAATCAAAACTATTTTTCTTCTAAGATTGGCTATTTGTATCTCAACTGAAAATGCTTCTCATTTCTGTACACAAGATATAGATATTCATTATTGAGTTTATGGATTACTACTGAAGATTTGACCTAAAACTAAATTAAAAATTGAGGAATCAGCAAATTTAAGTGCATATAAACAGAAATGCATATTACAGTTTATATGAGTTAATATGATATGCTTTTTACAGCTTATGTGGGTGAGCTGTTTCTGGTCTCTCCAATCTTTTCAACATTTGTATACCAACTGCCTCCATTTCTTTTTCACTTTTATCTTATAAGGAAACTTTAAATATGCCCTTTAGCTGAATTTCTCTATTGAAAATGTTTTGAGAAATCCAATGATTTTCTAATTGCCAGTGACAATATCTATACAATATGAATATACCACAGTGATATCTATGTCTTCTATTTATATGCTATACAGCCACAAAAGACAATAGCTAACCATGTCTTTTCCCCCAAAAACTGTTGTCTAGTACAGGTTTTATTTATTTATTTTTAAATGTACCTATTGTATAATTTTATATTTTATTATTTTTTTCTTGCAAATTTTATTTTATTTTGTCAATGTACAATGTGGTTGATTATCGTGGCCCATTACTGAAACCTCCCTCCCTCCTCCCTCTCCCCACTCCATCCAAACAACATCCTTTCTGTTCACTTGTCGTATCAACTTCAAGGAATTGTAATTGTTGTGTCTTCTTCCCTCCCCCCCTCCCCGGTTTTATTGTGTATTTATTTATTTATATTTAGCTCCCACAAATAAATGAGAACATGCGATATTTCTCTTTCTGTACCTGACTCATTTCACTTAATATAATTCTCTCTAAGTCCATCCATCTCATTGCAAATGGGAGTATTTCATTCTTTTTATAGCAGAGTAGTATTCCATTGTGTAGATATAACACATTTTCTGTATCTACTCATCAGATGATGGACATTTGGGCTGGTTCCACCTCTTGGCTATTGTAAAGAGTGCTGCAATGAACATTGGGGAACAGGTATACTTTCGACTTGATGATTTCCATTCCTCTGGGTATATTCCCAGCAGTGGGATAGCTGGGTCATATGGCAGATCTATCTGCAATTGTTTGAGGAACCTCCATACCATTTTCCATAGAGGCTGAATCATTTTGCAGTCCTACCAACAATGTATGAGAGTTCCTTTTTCTCCGCAACCTCGCCAGCATTTATCGCTCAGTCTTTTGGATTTTAGCAATCCTAACTGGGGTGAGATGGTATCTCAGTGTAGTTTTGATTTGCATTTCCTGGATGCTGAGTGATGTTGAGCATTTTTTCATATGTCTGTTGGCCATTTGTATATCTTCCTTA
>NW_007726162.1:30328-119240 GCF_000696425.1 Galeopterus variegatus
AACTGTATGGGTTGATTTCTCTTGGCTATTGTGAAGAGTGCTGCAATGAACATTGGGGAACAGGTATACTTTCGACTTGATGCTTTCCATTCTTCTGGGTATATTCCCAGCAGTGGGATAGCTGGGTCATATGGCAGATCTATCTGCAATTGTTTGAGGAAACTCCATACCATTTTCCATAGGGGCTGAATCATTTTGCAGTCCCACCAACAATGTATGAGAGTTCCTTTTTCTCTGCAACCTCTCCAGCATTTATCGTTCAGAGTCTTTTGGATTTTAGCCATCCTAACTGGGGTGAGATGGTATCTCAGTGTGGTTTTGATTTGCATTTCCCAAATGCTGAGTGTTGTTGAGCACTTTTTCATGTGTCTGTTGACCATTTGTATATCTTCCTTTGAGAAATGCCTATGTAGCTCTATTGCCCATTTTTTAATTGGGTTGCTTGTTTTTTTCTTGTAAAGTTGTTCCTTGTATATCTGGATATTAATCATTTGTCTTATGTATATTTTGCAAATATTTTCTTCCACTCTGTTGGTTGTCTCTTAACTCTGTTAATTGTTTCTTTTGCTCTGCAGATGCTTTTTAGTTTGATATAATCCCATTTGTTTATTTTTCTTCTAGTTGCCCATGCTTTTGGGGTCGTATTCATGAAGTCTGTGCCCAGTCCAACTTCCTGAAGCGTTTCTCCTATGTTTAATAAGATGTTTTATTGTTTCAGGGTGTATATTTAATTCTTTAATCCATTTTGAGTTGACTTTAGTGTATGGTGAGAGGTATGGGTCTAGTTTTATTCTCCTGTATATTGATATCCAGTTATCCCAGCACCATTTGCTGAAGAGGCAGTCTCTTCCCCAGTGTATAGGCTTGGTGCCTTTGTCAAAGATCAGATAGCTGTACATGTGTGGGTTGATTTCTGGATTCTCTATTATATTCCATTGATCAGTGTGTCTGTTTTTATGCCAGTACCATGCTGTTTTGGTTATTATAGCTTTGTAGTATAGTTTAAAGTCAGGTAGTGTTATGCCTCCAGCTTTATTATTTTTTTTTTGCTCAGCATTCCTTTGGCTATGCATGGTCTTTTGTTGCTCCATATAAATGTCTGAATAGTTTTTTCCATTTCTGAGAAAAATGTCATTGGAATTTTGATGGGGATTGCATTGAATTATTATGTCACTTTGGGTAGTATGGACATTTTCACAATGTTGATTCTTCCAATACAAGAGAATGGGATATCTTCCCATCTTCTTGTGTCCTCTTTAATTTCTCTCAGCAGTGGTTTGTAGTTCTCATTATAGAGATTTTTCACATCTTCCTAAGTATTTTATTTTTTTGGTGGCTATTGTTAATGGGCAGCTTTTTTGATTTCTCTTTCTGTATGTTCATATTGGAGAATGGAAATGCTACTGATTTTTGTGTGTTGATTTTGTATCCTGCTACTCTGCTGAAATCATTTATAGACTCCAAGAGGTTTTTGTAGAGGCTTTAGGCTGTTCAATATATAGGATCATGTCATCTGCAAACAGGGACAGTTTGACTTCATCTTTTCCAATATAGATGCCCTTTATTTCCTTCTCTTCTCTGGTTTCTCTGGCTAGTACTTCCAACACTATGTTGAATAGGAGTGGTGAGAGTGGGCATCCTTGTCTAGTTCCTGTTCTTAAAGGAAAAGCTTTCAGCTATTCCCTGTTCAGGATGATATTGACAGTGGGTTTATCATATATGGCTTTAATTATGTTGAGATACTTTCCATCTATACCTAACTTATAGAGAGTCTTTATCATGAATGAGTGTTGAATTTTATCAAATCGTTTTTCAGCATCTGTAGAGATGATCATATGGTCCTTGTGTTTGATTTTATTGATATGGTGTATCACATTTATTGATTTTCATATGTTGAACAAACCTTGCATCCCTGGGATGAATCCCATTTCATCATTGTGCATAATTTTGCATATGTGTTGCTCTATTCTGTTTGCTAGTATTTTATTGAGGATTTTTGCATCTATATTTATCAAGAATATTGGCCTGTAGTTTTCTTTTTTAGTTGTATCTTTACCCAGTTTTGGTATCAGGGTGATGTTTGCTTCATAGAATGAGTTTGGGAGAATTGCCTCTTCTTCAGTCTTTTGGAATAGGTTGTAGAGAATTGGTGTCAATTCCTCTTTGAATGTTTGGTAGAATTCTGCTGTGAATCCGGGCTTTTCTTTGTTGGGAGCCTTCTGATAACAGCTTCAATTGCTTTTATTGTTATTGGTCTGTTCAGATTTTCTACATTTTCTTGGCTCAGTTTTGGTAGTTTGTGTGTGTCCAGAAATTTATCCATTTCCTCCAGATTTTCAAGATGTTCTGTAGATAGCTGCCAAGTCCAATTGGTCTAGAGTGTTGTTTAGATCTTGTGTTTCTCTGCTGATTCTTTACCTAGATAATCTGTCCAATATTGATAGTGGGGTGTTCAGGTCCTCTCCTATTATGGTATTATTGTCTATTTTCTTCTTTAGGTCTAATAGAATTTGCTTTATAAATCTGGCTGCTCCTACATTGGGTGTGTATATATTCATGATTGTTATGTCTTCTTGATGAATCAATCCTTTTATCATTATGTAGTGGCCCTCATTATCTCTTTTTATGGTTTTTAGTTTAAAGTCTATTTTAACAGATATAAGAATAGCTACTCCAGCTCATTTTTCATTTCTGTTTGCATGGTAAATCTTTTTTTTTTCCTTTTTGTCTTTTCTTCGTGTCCAGCAACGGATCGCAACCCTCAGTGTCGCACCCATACCGGACCGGGACGGGCAACGGGATCGCAACCCTCGGTGTTGCGCCCGCACCTCGCTCAGCCAGTGAGCGGGAACCGGTCTGTATGTGGGATCCGAACCCTCAGCGGGAGCGCCACCACGCTCCCAAGTGGCGCACTGTAGCAGTGCGCCACCGGGCTGGCCCATGGTAAATCTTTTTCCATCCTTTCACTGTTAGTCTATGTGTCTTTATAGGTGAGGTGGGTCTCTTGAAAGCAGCATATAGTTGGGTTCTCCTTTTTAATCCAGTCAGCCAGTTCGTGTCTTTTGATTGGGAAATTTAATCCTTTTACATTGAGTTGTTATTGAAAAGTGTCGATTTACTCGTAGCATTTTATTGATTTTTGTTTGGCTGTCTTAAGTGTCTTTTGTTCCTTTCTTTCTGATTTAGTTTGTCTTCTGTATTTGTTCCTTCCTTGGGTTGGAGATAAACTTTTTTTTCCCTCTTCATTGTTGGCATTTTTATTTTACTAATGGGTTTTGATTTTTCTTGAGCTTTTATGGCAGTGGTAGTTATTTTTCAGGTACCAAACCCAGTACTCCTTTGAGAATTTCTTGTAAGGCCAGTCATGTGGTAGTGAACTCCCACAGTTTTTGTTTGTCTGAGAAATATACTACTTGCCCTTCATTATGGAAGGATAGCCTTGCGGGGTAGAGTATTCTTGGCTGGAAATCTCTGTCTTTTAATATTTTGAATATATCATGCTGTTTCTTTCTGGCTTTTAGGGTTTGTGATGAAAAGTCTGATGTTAATCTGATTGGGTTCCCTTATAGGTGATTCGACGCTTCTCTCTTGCAGCTTTTAAAATTCTCTCTTTGTCTTTGAGTTTTGCCAATCTGACTATAACATGTCTTGGAGAGGACCTTTTGGGTTGAATACGTTTGGGGGTCTTTGAGCTTCTTGAATCTGAAGATCTGTGTCTTTCTCTATACCTTGGAAGTTTTCTACCACTGTTTTGTTGAATATGTTTTCAATGCAATCTCCTTTTGCCTCCCCTTCTGCAATACCCATGATTCGGATATTTCAGCACTGAAGGTTGTCTGTTATCCCTCTTAGATTTTGTTCAATGTTCTTAATTCTTTTTTCTTTTTTTCTTTTCTTTTTTTTATTTTTATTTTTGTCTGCCTGTGTTATTTCAAAAAGCTGATCTTCAAGGTCAGAAATTCTCTCCTACTTCTTCAAGCCTGCTGGTTAGACTCTCAGTTATGTTTTTTATTTCATTGAATGAATTCTTCAGCTTGGCAAGCTCTGCTACATTCTTTTTCAGGGCATTGATTTCATTGTACATTTCCTCTTTCAGGTCCTGTATACTTTTCCTCATTTAGCTGAGTTTTCTTGTATCTCATTTAGTTTCCTTAGAATTATCACTCAAAATTCCTTGTCAGACATTTCAAAGGCTTCTTCTTCTATAGGATCTAGAGCTTGAGAGTTATTACCCTTTGGTGGTGTACTTTCTTGAGTTTTCATATTTCTGTATCTTTCCTTTGATGTTTCGTCATTGTGGCAGGGGATTTCACAGGCCACTGGTTTGACACTATTGTCTGGCTAGGATGCTGCTGGGGCTGCCAATTTGGCACGGCTGCCTCAGTGTCTGCTCAGTTGCCCACTGGTGCCTCAGGTGCATGGTTGCCTCGGGTCTTGGGCCTCTCCGGGGAGGCACCTTTCTGGTCAGCACACACTCGGCTTGGCCGGGGATGGAGTTGGGTGGCAGCGGTGAGGCCTACCTGCTGGGTTGTGTGCTGGCACTTCAGGGCATGTGGTCTCCGCAGATCTTGGGCCTCTCCGGCTGGGTGCCTCTCTGATCAGTGCTCGCTCAGCTGGGCTGGGGATGGAGTCAACTGGCAGCAGTGAGCTCTACCTGCTGGGTCATGCACTGGCACCACAGGGCACATGGTCTCCGCTGATCTTGGGCCTCTCCGGCTGGGTGCCTCTCTGATTGGTGTGCATTTGGTCAGGCATGTGACAAAGAACCATTAGGTTGATGAGAAGAAACTTCCTACTGGAACTGTGGGATTAAAACTGCACAGTGGTCACTTTGGGCAAGCTTGTCAACACATGAACAAGTAACTACATTTCACTCTCATGCAGGAAGTACAGTCATGATCTTTTCCTCTCTGTCACATGCTGTTGATACTTCTTGTTTACCTCAATTAAAATGATGTGCTTTGTAGTCCATTTGTGTTGTCATACCATAATACCCGAGACCCAATATTTATTCATTTTTTTTTGTTCTTCTTGGAAATTCATAGAGTACTCTAGAAGTGCATCTTCAAGGACATGAATCCAACCACAGAATCTGAGGAGCAGCGTGGAGGCAGCTGCAGTGTCTGGAAGATGGAGGGAGCTCTAACCTTTTTTTATCGCCTTTATTTTCTTCTTGGTCAGCGATGCCAGGGAAAGAATAGTTATGGGGACTCCTACTTGAAATACTTGGTGAGCAGCCGTGACTTACTCTGGATTCCCCTGAATGTTGAACCTAGAGTGAGAATTTTGGATAGGTCTGTATTTTCTATGGTGCTGTGACAAATGAGTGCCAAGTTAGGACTTTAAATCAAAACAAACTAATTTTATCTTGTAGTCTTGGAGATCAGAAGTTCGAAGGGGGTTGCACTTGGAGAAAATGAAGGTGTTGGTGAGGTGCTGTTTCTTTCTAAATGCTCTGAGGACAATTTGTTTCCTTGCTTGGGCCACCTATAGAGACCCCTGTATTGCACAGCATGTGGCTCCCTAGTTAATCTTCAGTGTCCTTGGCTTTAGGGTGAGAGACTCCCTTGGGCTGCAGAGCCAGCACCACATCCTGGAATCTCTCTGTGACTCTCACCTCCAATCCTCCCTCCCTCCCTCTTCCACTTTCTCCTTTCATCACTTTTCAGATGACAATATGTCCCCTGGATAATCCAGGACAATCTTTGTACCTTAAAGTCAGCTGACTTGTAACCTCAGTTCCTTCTGTCCTCCTAAGTCCCCCTTGTCATGCCACATAACATGCTCACAGTTTCTGAGGATTGGGATGTGGACATTGAAGGACCATTAACCTGCCCACTTTATTTGGCACTTTATTTGGAAGTGATCCCAGGAAGCCCAGAAGAGGGATGGTGAACTGGTGACAGGGTGAAAAGTAGAAACTGAAGGGGCTAGTATTGAGCTGGTAATTTACAGAGGTGATGAGGGCTCAGGCCTGTTGGGAACCTTTTTAAGGAGCCATGAATAGAGCATCTCAGACTATCCCTCTTGGAGGAAAAGTCTGTTTTTACCCACCAACTCTACCTGCTACATTCTTTGAAGTTTCCCCCTTGCCCAAGACATCAGTTTCTCTCTGGTACTGAGATATGGTTCTGCATGAAACCATGTGGACCAAAAGGGACGATGTGGCCTGGAGCAGCCCAGTCATTCCAGAAAAGTGCCCAGCTTCCTGGGCTTCCCTGAGAGGATAAGGGGCGGGCTCAGTGCCTACTGCAGCAGAGAGCTCCCTGTTACATCTTCCTGTGATGGAAACTTCTTCCCTTTCCTGGATGGAGATTCTTTCCACATTTCTGTCTCCTATTTAGGCATGTTCCCACCTCTGACTTCCTTACTGCCTGTTTGAATTAAATACCTGAGGATGAAAACTTTTGACAGTAATTATGTTTCATTATATTCAAAGCATTACTTATCTTAAATCTCATTTTTCTCCCACAAAAAATAGATGAGATTCTATGATTAAAAATCTAAAACTTCATCTACCTTGTACTTCGGATCTCCTGTACATGTCATGTTTTGTTGTGATAACTGTTGTAGAAATTTGCAACTCATTCCTTCATTGGGATGTAATGCAAGGTTTAGACTTCCATGCTTGTGAGCCTATATAACGCATGTCAGCTATTGCATTTCATTGCTACATACCGTACTATCTGTTGTTTAGGGATAAACAGGATCTAAAATATCTTCATATTCAGTTTTGTTAAGGTATCCTTTTATATTAAAGTTTTTAAGAACAATCTGCATCTCATTTGAATTTGAACAATTGATGCTCTGCATCTGAGAAAAATTTATTCTGTTGTCTTTCAACATTGCACTCTTTACTGCTTTCTTAAATTATGGTGATACTAGTCAATGGTATGCTGTCTCCTACTCAAAATTCTTAGAATGAATGAGAAGGAGGGAGATGGTTTGCAACAGGCCTTACCCGGGGGCCAGGGCCCACCAAACTGTGCTGTCTTCCAGTGGAAGCTGCTGGCAGGCGTGTTTGGTTTAGACTCGCTCACCTCTGCGTGTGGCTTTTTACTTCTATCATCCAGCCTCTTCTAGACATGGCTGAGATTGTCCTTTGACCCTTGTCTGACTGGCACTCTTGTTTCCTGTGTATCTATATGAGGGTCATTCTGAAGCCATAGTATTTGTAACGGTCCAGGTGAGGTTTCTCATCACCTAACTGCTCTGGTTGAGTTTCACCCCATTTTACGCCAAGGGCTATTCTGCTAGATGTATTTATTGTTTGCCTGGGTATCCCAGGTCTTTCTCCCCAGGTTCCCACATCCATGGTCTCAGATCTCTGGTGTTCAGCATTCTCTTCCATGAACTTCTTTCGCTGTGGTGGAGGGCTCAGGTTAGGGGCTCAGCAATGTCCATGCTGTGTGTAGGACTGGTAGTCTCAAGTGTGTGACAAAGTGTGTGTCCTCCACCTGATCTCAGGTTGTATTTCAAACATATGTGGCCCTGAGGTCTTAACACCATTCATCCTCTTAATGGAACCAGGCTTATTTTATTATATTTTTATTTTTTGGAGGAGAGTTGGTTGAAGGTAAATGCCTAGCTAGAAAAATTTCTTGCTTGATGTTTTTTTTTTTTTTAATGCAGCATCAAGGTCTATAGATTTCTTGCCTCCAGATAAATCACATGGTATGTGCCCATGATTTGTGTGGCAAGTCATTTCTATCTTGTACAATTGGGACTTCCTTTACTGACGCTTCTGTAAAAGTTGATGGGTCCCTCCTATATTATACCACTTGAAAGTCTTAATCCTGCAGTCCTACAGGGTTAAAGTTTTGCCTAGAAGAGAAAATAAGCTTTATTTTGGTGTAACAATGCTGGGAGTGGTGTAGCCTGCTTGCGAGGAATACAACCTGGATATTTTAGGTCTATTTTGTAGTGTTCACAAAAGCCAATAACTATGAAGTCTTGAATTCTAATTGAATTTAGATCAAAATCTACATTCCAATTAATAAGTGTGATATTTTATAATGACAGAAATAAATTTTCTAAATGCATAAGACAAAGAGCTTTTCAGTTACCTACAGCTCTTCCTATGACGTTGTCTATAACTCAGAGGTGAATGTTCTGTCTGAGCATAGTGGGGTCCATAGGTGTTTAAACCATGTGTTCAGGGCCACAGAGGGTGCCCTAAACCCCAATGCCTAGAAGTCCTGTACTCCTTTCTACCTGCACTTAGGGGCACTAGAGGAGGGGGATGTTTGATTGAAACAAATTCATTCCATTTCTTTTTCTTCCTTATTTTAGCTTTTCTGTTTTCCTCTGGGCATCAGGAAATCTCCCTGTGATCTTCAGCCACATTCATTCTAGTATTTATCCCACATTTTTATACAGTACTATTTTGTTGCTAAATATTTCCACCTGTTTTTTATGACTTCATATTCTTCATTCGCCTAATATGATGCTCTTGTGTTTTTGAGGCTATAGACTATGCATCAATTTCTTGATCTTACTTTAATAACTCTCTTTGAGTAAAGATGGTTTTCTTTTTAAATGATGGTACCCTGTAGATCACTAGTCTTTGTCCTGAGGGTTCTTGCAGTGGCTATACTACCTGGGCTATGTATTGGTGAAGAGGCTCTATCAAGAAACACCTCTGCTCTCTAAGTGGCTGAGGTGACGTTTGCTGGGGCTGAAAGTCCTCTACAGCTGTAACGTCTCAGGTGCTTCTCACAAAACTTTCCTGGAGGAATCTGAGACCTTAATGATGGAGAGTTAGAGCTGGACATCCCCTGTAGTTTTTCTCTAGATGCCTTTGTTATCAATAAAAATGATTTTCATACACAGTTGGGGACAGTGGTCACCATGGGCAACATTGCACCACCTCCTCTGTGAAGCTAGGGCCTGTCTGGAGATGTGGAACAGAATTACAAAAATTTTTCAGTCCCATGGTGTCACACTGCTGCAGTTAACTATGAGCCAGTGACATTTTCTGGGTGGGAGAGGCAGCTGTTATGCCTCTCAGGGACTATAATGTCTGTTTTGTTCTTGGAGATGACTTGCTGTATGCACTGGCTTAGGGGTTCTAGAGGATAGTTGTAATAAGAGGACAATAAACAGTGCCGGGGCTGTTTCTCATAATGAACGTGGTCTTGGTCCACATAGCTGCCAGGAGTCACAAAACCCCTCATCCCTCACACTGAGAAATGACCTTGTGAAAAATAATAGTTTGCTGGCCAGCTGGGGAGTCTGGGGATGCGTGCTGCTTAGTGACTCTGGCAGTGAAGCCATGAGAAGTCAACCAGAGGACTTAGTGAGTCTTCCTGGTCCTCAGGGAGGAGCCCATTGGGAGTCCAGTGTCCTCTGTGTGATGACTACCCCTACTTAAGGGGAGAGGTCAGTTCAGCCTGGACACTTCTGCAGTGGGGGATATCGAGTTGCTAATGATTCCTATAGGAACAGATTTCTGAACTTGTTTTTTCTTCCTTGTATGTAGTGTGTACTCCAGGTTTTTATTCTTTTGTTAGAAGACAGAGCTATAAGCCTGCTTGAGGCAGGCTGGACTCAATTTCTTGGAGGTGTAATATACTAAGACTTTATCCTGACAGCCCACCATTAATTTTCACTCAAAGTAAGGTGCTTCCCACTTTATATTTTTAGATTGATCTTTGCTGGCATCTCACCATTAATCATGCAGTAATTGGGGCATTTTCAGACTACTTTCACTTTGGCTTCTCATCTTTGTTACTTGTCTCTTGTTCCTTAATCCTACTGCTGGTGACTAGTCACCTCGATGTTGTAACAGGTTGAGGATGACACTTAGTTTTCTCCTGGTATGGGGTGAAGAAAGTCTTACAGTAAAAATTAACTGGAAGGTTGTAACCAGCCCATCTTGTTCTGTGAAATCTGTCAGTGGAAGACAAGAGTCCCATTCTTCTGTCCAAAGCTGGTGATGAGATGGGGGATTGGGTCTCCTCAGCCGGAAGGTAGGAGAGCAGGGAGCTCTTTCTCAGTCTCCACACATCGTCACTGACCCACTTCTCTAGTCCCCTGAAACACTCATGGTCTGGCAAGTGATGTTCATGAGGACATCTCTCAGTTATTATGGAGAAAGCCCAGGTTTAGAGACACTCGGTAGATGGTGTGTTACTTCAAGATGAAAAATATCAAAGACAGAAGCCTGTCTGAGTCTTCCTGCCTAAAATGCACAGTCCTTGAAGTCTCAGTCAAAGAAGAGTTTGCTGTGGGAGCAGATCCCTGTTAGCCTTGAGAGAACACAGACGGTCTACGTTTCCTCCAGTCACTGAGCACCTGGAGACTCACTGCTGATAAGACATGGGTGTGTTAGGAACAGTAAGCCAGTGTCACTTTGCTTTAAATCATCCCAGGAGCCCATAGGTGGGACCCTAAAGTTTAAATTCTGTATATTTCCTGCCATGTGCCATTGGCAGTTGGTCCCCAACTAGTTAGAAAGAGAACTCTTAAGTCTCATGTACAGTTCATGCTTTTAAAAGGGCTATAACAGAATACACCAATACACCACTGGCTTCAGTGCCCACCTGTCTCACTGCCAGTTTAGATAGTTTAGATTGTTGAAGGAGCTCTTCATCGGAACCTGAACCACTCATTCGATGACAAGTTAGCCTTCATGATAAGTCACATTTTTCGGTTGTCATGTTAATGTAGCTGCTCTCCCTCACTCGTTTTCACTCTACTTGCTAATTATCAATGAAGGTAACTTGGTGACATTACTATAGTCTTGGAAAAGTCCTCCACTAAATAGTATATGGAGAATTTTATGCTTTCAGTTCTTGGTTAGAAGTCTGCTTGTTCTTGGAATTCTTACTGGGACAGAGACACTTATGATGACCACCTCCCCTCCTACCATTTTGCATGAATATTATATTGATGAAGAGAAAATAAATTGTCTCTTTGCACAAGACAGTATTTGTGAAGACACCAAATGTTGTCACACAAGCAGGACAATCTCCCGCTGAAGTAGAAATGAGGTTTATGTGCCCCCAATCAAATCTGACAAGTGTGTGTGTTTTATATCTCAGCTGGATATCTTCTTTCATTGACTTAAGCTAAGTTATCTGCCCTGTGCAGCCTGATCCAGGAGCAGTCTGCAGCAGTAGCTGGCCTCAGGAGGGGCTGCAGAGAGGATTCTGTATTCCCCAAAGTTACCTTACAGGGCATATGAGTCCCCATAAGTCATCTTGAGTAAAGCTGGTTTTTTTGCTCTCTCCCAATTGGCTAGATATATCACTACGTCTGTCTCTTCTGGGGTTCAGAGATATTAGTGTAAGTAACATTTTACCTTCAAGATCTTGTGCTTATGACTGGCCAACTTGATACTTTGAAACACTCAGAATGAAAAATGTGAGTACAGTCGTCCCTTGGTATTCTCAGGGGATTGGCTCGAGAAGCCTGTGGATACCAAAATCCGTGGGTGCTCAAGTTCCCAATAGAAAATGGCATAGCACTGGTGTACAACCTACATACTTCAAATATGTGAATAGTTGTTATATTGTATTATTCAGGGAGTAATGACAAGAAAAAAATCTTGTACATGTTGGATACTGATGCAAACATCGTAGGCCTAATTGCATGGTACACGTCACCAAGAACGTGACATTTTTTCTTTCAACGCTTACAGATTGCTTTTGTTTAATGACCTGAAAAAGAGTGTGTTACTACTCACCCAAACCCTGTTCTTCTCTCTCGATAATCTTCGTATGCTGCTGCTGCTGCTGCTGTAAGGTGCCTACGGTGCCCATGTATTGAGGTGACGAGGTGTGTGGCCCTGTAAGTGGTGAGACATCAGGCTGACTTGACCCTTCAGGACATCAGAAGGATCATCCTCGTCAGAAGAACTAGGTTCTGATGGCAGATTTTGACCCTTTAAAGGCAGCTCAGTAATATTACTGTTCGGATCTGTGGAGGTTGAGGGCTGATGATCTTCAAGCCTTGAGGGTCCAGGCTTCCTAATCACAGGTGCTTTTATTAGCAACATTGTTACAGAAAGCTGTTTCTTGCTTTCTTTTTTTTTTTCTTTGCATTACTGAACAAACCTTGCAGTAGTTATAGGCATGTTGTTACTCTACAGGTGACACAGAGGCTTCCTTCCATTGGAGGATCGTACTAGAGATTCATGTCCTTTACCACTTGTGCCTGACGAAAAACTGCTGCAAATATCAACTTGATATTTTGAAACACTCCTGATGGAAAGTGTAAGAGTGGTCTTGAGTGCCCAGGTTGGGACCTGGAATTCCTTGACAAAAGAGGAAAGACTTAATATCTTTGAGAACTTGTGTTCTAGAGAGGCAGGATAAGGAGGTGAAAAAGGCTTTGTTTAGACTAGATGTGCTCTCTCCAGATCTTGACTTAAAACTCGGGAGGCTCAGGCTCGTACGGTGGTATGGGGGAGGAGGGAGAATGAGGCTTTGTGTGCTGGTGTGTGCAGGCTCAACCTGCAGTCTAGAGGGTTTCTCATTCTTTTATTCCTCTTTGTATTTGTGTCCCAAGGGATCCAGCTTGTACCTGATCCATATGTCAACAGATATGTCATACCTACAGTAGATCTTGCCTTTAATTTGTAAAATTTCTGGAATTAGGGACTATTCTTCTCTATTGTCTGGGACAACAGCCTTGCAGGGATTTCCTTGGGTGAATGAGTGGGTGTGGGCACACTATCCTTATTCCTGCCTCGATTCTAATGGACACACCTCAGGGCCTTTGTGTCTCCACAGCCCCACTCCTGTGCTTCTGGCACAGGTCTTCGGGGATGATATACCTCCGGGAATAGGCCCTGTCCTGGGACACAAATGCTTGAAGGTGAACAGTGTCTGTCTCTCCTTCACAGCCCCTTGTTCATGGTCAGCCTGTAATATCCGGCACTGCCTGTCATCTTTGCTGAGCCACTGTGGATTTCTCTGGCTTGACCCCTCGTGATGTGGCATATTAGCCATATTTACTTATGTTTATAGGTAGGTTCTCAGTGAGTTTGTTCTCTTCAGGCCATGTTCAGCTGGTAATTCTCAGAATGGGAGAGTTGATTTGGGCAGTGCCATGAGAACTTGGCAGTCACCATGAGTGAGTCTGTTTCTGCCCCTACATTAAGCTTTGCTTTAAATCTGAAAGTGTTGCAGTTTCCTGAAGCAATTTGGGAATTGTTCCTTTTTTTGGGGGGGGGTAGGGGAACAGCAATTTGAAATTTTTTAGTATAAAGAAGAAAGCAAAGAGGCATCAAACCTGGTGAGAGGTTTAAAATTATGGGATCATAGGGCCGACCCTGTGGTGCACTCGGGAGAGTGCGGGCTGGGAGCGCAGCGACGCTCCTGCCGTGGGTTCGGATCCTATATAGGAATGGCCAGTGCGCTCACTGTCTGAGCACGGTGTTGGCGACACCACACCAAGGGTTGCGATCCCCTTACCAGTCACGAAAAAGACAAAAAAAAGAAAAAAATTATGGGATCATCTTCACAGACAACCTGTACATCCTGTATATACTTCTTGTGTAAGTTTTGCTAAGTTGTCTCTCAGGTGTTAGGACAAATAACCATCGAGTTTTAAATTAATAGAACAAATCTCATAATGTCACCTTCACTACAATTAGAGACTTTAAAATACATGCCCCTTTTTATTCCTGATAAAAGTGGTTTGGCATTTTTGTATTGATCAATCATGGCAGTGAAAAAGTAAGGAGTCCTCTTATTTGCAATACAAAATAAAGCCTGAGCATTTCAGTTTAAATTTTCTGAATTCAGAATCTAAGACCTAGGCTTGGGGCAGATTCTTTTCTGAGTTGATCTGAGGAAACCCAGAGGAGGGTGTGGTAAAAGACAGGGTAGGGAGAGCAGCCAGAGGTGGTCAGAGCACCGAGCTGGACACCTCTAGGCTGTATGTGCCTCAGTTTCATGGAGAACCCTCAAAGGAACCACCTAGTACACATTTCAGGATGTCCCTCCTAGAAACAGGGGTCCTGGGATTGACTCCCTACCTCCATCCTACTCTATTGGGTTAATATTCTCTTTGCACAGGTGAGATGCTCTTTTGTGCCTGAGGCTGAGCTGCCTTGGGAGAGTGTGGAGAAATCTCTGACAGTAACCATGAGAGAGGTCACAGAAAGGTGTCCTGTTAGTAGGATGGGGCAGCAGGCCCTGTGCTGTCCTTCACAGTTCTCCCACTAATAAGGGTCTAGAGAATGTCACTGAGCACCTCGGCCTCCTCAACACTTGCCCACACCAGAAGAATTCCAATGCTCCTGGGTTTTCTTTTTAGCAGGAAAGGTACACGCTGCTGCAATTAACTGACCGGTAGTCCATAACAGGCCTTTTCTGGGTAGGAGATTGTATTAGTCCATTTTGTGCTGCTATAACAGAATTACCTGAGACTGGGTGATTTATGAAGAACAGAAGTTTATTTGGCTTACAATTTGGGGACAGCTACATCTGGCATGGGCCTCAGGCTGCTTCTACTCATGGTGGAAAGCGGCAGGTACAAGCAGATCACATGGCGAGAGGAAGCAAGAGAGAGAGAGGAGAGGAGGTGCCAGGGTCTTTTTAAACAACCAGCTCTTGCAGGAACTAATAGAGCAAGAACTCACTCATTAATTCCCCCATCTATGGAAAGAATTAATCCATTCATGAGAGATCCGCCCCCATGACTCAATCAGTTTCCAACACTGCCACATTGGAGATCAGATTTCCACATGAGATTTGGAGGGGACAGCACATCCAAACTCCATCAGAGAGGTAGGTATTGGTCATGGCTTCCAATAAACCAGCCTTCCTGGTTTATTCTTGGAGATGCTTTTCTGGTCAGGATGGTTCAGAGGTCCAGGGGGATGGTTGCCATACGAGGAAAATAAACACCGCAAGCTCTCTTTTTATAAGGAACCTCCTGTTTCTCAGTGTGCAGAGAGATGGATTTTGTCTCCCCCAGCAGGCAGCTCTGCTGACCAACAACCATGTGTTAAGCAGAGAGCTCACTGGCCAGCTGGGAAGTCTGAGGACTTGTGCATTTCAATTACACTGGCAGTATAGCTGTGAGAACTCAACCAGCGGACTTAGTAAGTTTATTTTATTTTCACACTGTGAGTTTGGTGTGCTGTATCATGACTACTCTCATTAAAGGATTGAGGTCAATTCAGTATAGACAGTTTTGCTGAAGGGCAATTCAAGTTGCCAGTCACTTCCATGGGAACATATTTCTGAACTTAAAATGGTGTATTGTGTGTATTTCCTTAGCAGAGCTATAAGACTGTTTGAACCAGCTGAACCCAACTGATTGGAAATATACTATGCAAAGATTTTATAGTGGTAGCCACCATAGAGGATGACTCAAAGTAAGGTGCTTTTGTTTTCTTTTTTTTGTGGATCTTTGTTGGCAGCTCATGATTAATTGTTCAAGATGGAGGCATATTCAGGCTACTTTGACTCAAGCTATTCCATCCTTGATGCTTCCATCAGGATTTGTCTCTTTTTCCTTGATCTTGCTGCTGGTACCTGGTCACCCAGATGTTGTACCACACTGAGGGTTGAGACTTAGTCTTCTCTTGGTAGAGGGTGAAGAAAGCATTATGTCCTAATTAACTGAAAGGTTCTGACTGCCACATTTTGGGCTCTGAAATCTGCCAGTAGAAGAAAAGAGTTCCTCTGTTCAAACTGGTGATGGAATAGGGGCTGGGGGTCCATTCAGGAGGAAGGTAGGAGATCAGGGAGCTCATTCTCAGCCCCCAAACATGACCACCAATCCGCATCCCTACAAAGGTCTCCTAAAATGCTCTTTGTCATGTGTTAGATGTTTAATACCTGACTCAAAGGGGGTCTGTCAAATATTAAGGAAACACCTTTGTTTAGAAGACATTCAATAGATTGTTTGTCTCTTAAAGATAGAAAATTTCAGACAGGAGAATTTCTGAGTTATCCTAACCAAACACATGGTCCTGATCATCCCAATCAGAGGACAGTTCAATGTGGGGCAGATCCCTCTTAGCCTCTGAGAGAACACAGCTAGTCTTCAGGTTTTCTCCAGTCAATGAGCGTGTGGATATTCATGGGATCAGTAGGTCTGGGTCTGCTGGGAGCAGTAGAATGATGTTATCTTGTTTTGGATTATCCCATGAGCTCATGAATGGCACCTTAGGATTTAAAGACTGTGTATTTCCTACCCCATGCCATTGGCTACTGGTCACCGACTTGCTACGTAGGCACCCAAGGTGGTTGTATATTCCATGACAGCCCCTGTCAAGGCATGAACCTCTCATGAGATGTGCTTCCCTCTCACTCTCCCACTGCCTGTTTAGATTGTTGAAGTACGTCATAGAACTTTAATCACACATGCAAAGACAAGTTAGCCCTTGTGATAAATTATATTCTGTCCTTGTCATGTGTAGTGACTGTACATAGTCATGCACAGGGAACCTCCCTAATGAGGGGACTGTGGAAAGGAGTTCTGTTCATGTGATTTACATTTACAGGGTCATGGTAGTTCCTTGTGAGTCAACTTGTACAAAGTCGATGTCCCTGCTGTCTGTTAGTTGGGATCAGATAAATGAGTGCTGGTCAGGGGGTAGAGTGAAGTGGTGTCTTAATTTCAGGTTCCTGCCCTTTAGAAAGGAGGTGGCCTCCCCTTCCTCCTCCAAGATCCATGTTAAGACTGCTGAGGGTGACCCCTCTAGGAAAGGTCAACTAAAACAGAAGAGTGTTTCTTAAGTATTCTGGCTGGTGCATTTTCTAAGAGGAAGTGTCCATTGTGCTAGGACATCCTAGAAAATTTTCTACCATTCATGGCCCTGACCTCCTCCCTTACCCCACTGAAGGGAGAATGTACCTGGAGGTGGAAGAAGAGTGTCCATAACCACTTCAGGGACCTGTTGATGGATAAGTCTATTTTGGTCTCTCCAGAACATCCATTCTCAACTGCCCCAGCATGGATGGTCTTCAGGCACCTGCCACACTGGTGGAATGGAAGGTGGCTCAGTGTTAACCTGTGAATAGCCACATGTGTGCGAGAGGGCTCAGACTTCCCCAAACATGTAGGGGGTTTGTCATGTGCTCTTCCTGTGATTTTCATGTTTGTCACAATGTCTCCTTTCAATTAAAATACTATCTCACTACTCTCACCAAGGGTTCTTCTCAAACATACTGGTTTCCCTGTATTTCCTTGTCTTGAAAATGATAGCAAACTTTCAGGAAAAGAAAGTCAATACAAGCTTAAAAAAATTAAATCTTGTAGAGCCGATATCATAATCCTTTGTTATCCCACAGTTGCTTGTTAGGAACATATTTTACTCATGACAGCCTGGTTTTTGTTGTTGTTGCTGTTGTTGTTTTCACCTTAAGTGTTGGAAATTGAAAAAATCTTGATATTGTGTGTGCATTTTACACACCTGTACATATAGAGTCACATACCCAACTCTCTTGAGTGTTATCCTACTCAGTCTTACCACCCGTACTAGGGAAGAAAAGAAGGACTGCAAGCAGGTAGGAGAGTGAGATGCTGGGGCAGGATGCCCAGGCTGAAATCCGAAATGTGTACAGATAATTGAGGCTGGTACAGTATGGCTGAGAAATTGAATGCTTGTGGGCTTATTTGGAAGAGCCAATTTTCTCAAACCATAAGTTTATAGTTGCAAATCCTCAAGAAACAGGATGTAGTGAATAAGCTGTCCTTATTCTCTCTAGGGCTTGTCTTGAATTTTATTGGCTGAGATTTGATCTTTTCTTGGATCCTGCACTTGCATTGGCCTATCCAGCACTGGCATGATAATTTTTCTCTTAAATGTGTTGCTGACTGTGTTCTTAGGTCTTATGTTTGAAGTCATAGTGAGAAGCAGAGAGGACATTTCACGTTGAAACATATTGAAGATGATGTTTTACGTCTGAACATCAAATTCTGATGTACTCCAAGAATCTTAAAAGCCTCCTGACCTGAAGTATATCTGTAAGAAGCAGTGTAAATTGTCACCAAGTGAAGAGAACAAGTCTTGATTCAAGTTCCCAGTTCCAAACTCAAGAGGCACTGACCCTGAGGGCTGTTACCTGGTCATTGTCCTGGGTGCCACTGTGGCCTTCAGTGGGAATTCTTATCGGTACAGTCTTTATTAGATTAGTGCTTCTTTTCACCTGAGAAAATATCACCCGTAATATACTCACAGTGGTAACTCTGGAGACTTTCTGAGGCAAGACCACCACTTTTATCTGAGAAAGATGAGATGAACAGGAAGGTCCAGGTGGAGGTGTGGGTATGGTCTTCTGTGTCCCAGTATGGAACCTGGAATAACTTGTCCAAACATACAGACTTTCAAACCGTTCAAAGCTGTGCCCTAGGGAGAGATGGTGAGGAGGTCAGCACAGCAAACCTGAGACTAGGTGCGTGCTCTGAAGATGCTTGAGCTGCTGAGATTCAATACGGGCCGGCTGGGACTGACACAAGGGCAGTGGAATGAGTGAGGGTCTGCGTGCTGCTGTGTGGAAACTCAAACCTCTGTACTCCAGACGGCTTCTAATTCTTTCTTCTTTCTCTCCTTGTATTTGTGTGTTCATGGTCTAGCTTGTTCATGATCCATGGGTGACCAGATACATTCTATCTGCTGTAAACCTTGTCTTTAACTTAAAAAATCTGTGACCCTAGGACCTTACCTGCACTCTTGGGTGGATCTGCAGCTTTGTGGGGGCTTCCAAAGCTCGCATGCACCTGTTCCCTCACCTAGCTCAGGTTCCTGCCTCTGTTCTCATGAATACATCTCAATGTTTTTGAGTTTCTCTAGCCCCACCCCATGCTTCTGGCAGAGTCTGTCAGGGCTGGTGACTGAGTAACAAAGCTCACTGTGGACTCAGCAGAGACATCAGGCAGTGCAAGCATCACAGCCAACCTGTGAGCAAGGAGCTGTGCAGAACAAGTGGTGGTCATCCAGCAGCACACGTGTGCCAGTGCAGTGCCTGCCTGCTAAGGCAACTCCGACCTTTGGAGATGAAGGTGCCATAAAGACTTTCCCATACAAACAAAAGCTGAGATGGTAGAAACTGTAAGAGTGTTTGTCTTTTTCAGTATTGACTATTATGATAACGTCTCATTTGGTTATAGCTTCTATCAGTGCAGTCAGCTGGTTAAAAGTGACTTTTCTGTTTGTCTTGAATGATACTGACCTTTCTTTTTTTTTTTTTGTCCTTTTTTGTGACCGTGCTCAGCCAGTGAGCACAGCGGCCATCCGTATGTAGGATCTGAACCTGCGTGGGGAGCGCCGCTGCACTCCCAGCGCCGCACTCTCCCGAGTGAGCCACGGGGTCGGCCCAATACTGACCTTTCTTTTATCTCACAATGAAATGTCCAAGGGTGGATGCATGTTCAAATGATGTTTACTCAGGCTCTTTCATCTTAATCTTTACTGGGTCTTTGTTTCTATTGCTGGTGAGTGGTCACCATGGTATTTAGACCAGTTTACTTTCAGAATGAAAATTGAGTGTGTGTGTGGGGGGGTGATGTCCATCACCTAAGCCCTCGCTGGACATATCTTTGGTCTTCCTTTTACTTTGCACAATGTTCTTTCTCAATAAAGAGGTCCTTCCCATTTAGAAGGCTTGGTCTCGGTGAGGTTTCTCACCATACATCTGCCTTGGAAGAGACCAGCGTTCCAATTTATACACAGACAACTCTCAGTAAATGTGTTTCACATGAGCAGTTTTTATTGTGGGCCTTGGTCAGCCAGGGCTTCTCCCCCAGGTTCCCACATCCATGACTCTCAGATGACAGGTGTTCAGACTTCTTTGCACTGGGACCCCATTGGGGTGGAGAAAGGCTGAAGTTAAGGGCCCAGTGATGGTGATGCTGTGTGCAGGGCTGACCCACTGGGTGAGAACACCCCTGGCAAAGTGTTTTTCCTTCTGCACTGATGATCTTGGTTGACCTTCAAATGTGATTGCCCATATGTTTCAACAAAGTGTGTCCTCTTTATGGAACCAGCCCTAACTCTCTTTGTGGGGGTGAGGGGTAAAGGAGACATGTGGGAACGTAAAGCTAGAAAAAGTCTGTGCTCGATGTTCTTGTGAGCCTGAAACAAGAACTGTAAGCCACTGGCTTCCGGACAACCCTCACATGGTAAATGCACTTGCCACTTCTCATCTTTTGTGACTGGGCAGTTTCCCCTGTGCTGCCTTCTCCAAAAGCAGATGGTTTGTGTGTTGAAATGACTCTGACTCTCAACCCTGTGGTTTTTCTGGAGTAACAGCTCACCTTAGGTGAGAAATTAAGGTATGTTTCAGGGTTTCTCGATCCTCCCAGTGATTGGCCGTGTCTTAGGAGTGACTAGATCAGGAACTGAACACTGGATATTCCAGGTCTTTTTTTTTTTTTTTTTAAGTCCTCCCAGTAGCCAACAATCCTGAAGTGTATTCTAGTTCTATACCTTTTAGTGGTAAATCAGCCCTCATTTCTTGGTTATATATGGGTAAGCATCTTCAATCCAATTATACATCAATACAATTGATATTGTATATATCCAGACAATATATCTTCTGTAGCATAACATACAGTGGAGCTTTATATTTGCATCTTGCTACTTTTTATGAAGTCTTATAACCTTAGAAAGTTAAGATTAGCTGCCTAAGCACAGCAAAGTCAAGAGGTGTTGAAATCACTTGCCTGGTGCCACTGAGGGGACCCTGAACCTAAATACCTGAAGGTCCTGAACCACCCTGTATCTTGAATTTGTGGGGGCATTTTTGGAGAGGTGACAAATATTCTGCCTTTAGAACTTACATCTGTTTCTTTTGCAATCATTCAGTGATAACCCCAGGGGTTATCACTCAACTGTTCCCCAAAAACTCAGATTCAAAGCTTCCTTCTCTTGATGTTCAAAAAAGTGTGGGACCTTCAGGTCTGAATCAGGGTCCCTTGACAGAGAAAAGCATTTCGTAAGTCTGTTTCTTCTTGTGCTCGCTTTGAGTAAACAATTGTTTACCGTTGCTCGCATTTCCGTGTATATACTGTCAACATACTCAGCAATTATCTTTAGAGGGTCAAAATCTCAAACGGTTATGATTTTAGGAGGGTAGAGCTTTGCAGAGTCTTCTTGTGCAGTGTCAGCTGTTGTCCTCTCTGTTCAGGGTTCTTGTTTGGGTGAAAACTTCCCATTTCACATGGAAAGTTTTCATGTGGATTTTTCTTTTTATGTTAGCTATTACTTTTTATTCAAAGGTAAGTATTCTAAAGTTTGTTGAAATCTTTTTTTCCCATGTGGTTGGATACCCATGCCCTGCATTTTTCAGAAGCATTCTTGTATTATTTCTTTGCTAATATTCTCTGCCTTTTTCTTTTTTCTCAATACCTAGAAATGGACTTAATCTAATTTTGGCTCACCTTTATTAATACTTTATTTTATTGTTTCACTCTTTTGTCTTTACTTTCTGGAAAGTTGATCAACTTGCATTTTCAATATTCCATTAAATACTTTTTGTTAGCTACCTGATTTCTAAGAAAATTTTAAAAATTTCCTTTCTTCTATCTTTTAATTAATAGGTGCCAAAATTTAAATATACAGCTGCACCAATGAAGGTCTTTTTGTCCAAAGTTGATACCAATGTCATGGTAGCTGTCTAAATATAGCAGCAAATTCATTTTCTCTCCCTAATGGTAGTTTATAAATAGCCCTAGAGGTGTACATTGTATGTTACAAGTGTGTATATCCCCCAGCCTCAGTAATAAACCTAAATGAGTTTTGAAACTGATAAATGTGAGGAGCAGAAATTAAGCTATGTTGACTATTACTTGGGGTACTTCACTGAGCTAAGCTCAATCTGGGGCAAGCTGGAAGCCAGAGAAAACTGGTTGGTTTCATCTGTTGTTCCTAAATCATTGATGGCTGGCTGTGATATAGAAATTTTGATGAGGAGTCACTCATAGGGAAGAGAAAATATGTAAATAATGAGGAAAGGGGAAGATTTTTCCTTATAGGAAAAGCTCAGTCCCCAAGTATTAGTCTACTTAGACATGGATATACCCATTCATGATGTTCAGATCACAGGCCTTTATCAGGAGCTGCATGGCTGTGTCAGAATCCATACTGAAGAGTCTAAAGTGTATGGCCACGTTTATTACATATGGTTTCAATCCAGTGTGAGTTTCTCTGGTTGCCCAGATGAAGGAAAACCTTTAGAAAAGACACAAGTTTCCCAGTAGAAGGTCAGTGGTGGTAAATTGGAGCCATGCCTGAAGGTTTTACTGTGGGCACCCAAAGTTTAGGGCTTCTGTCTAGTATGGAGGATTAAAATTTGACTAAGGCATCTGATCAATTATAAGGTTGTCCTACGCTCATGGCACATAGAAGTTTTCTCTCTAGAATGGTTTCCCAAAGACCTGATCATGTCAATGCTCTGGCTGGAAACTTTTCTTGATAGTATTTCTCTAAGTATGTGTTTTACTATGTCATGTAAGGCTTGTCCTGGAGCTAAGACTTTGTTCTAAGTGTTTAGAATATGTCAGTAGACAAATACCTAATGTATGATACTCAAAATTGTCTATTTCTGACTTTCCATAGCATCACGCATTTTACAAGGTTCCTGCTCTCATGGAATTTCCTGCTAATTGGGACAGGTCAATCAGAACAAGTGCCTGACTTCCTTCTGCCCATTTCATTGTGCTAATTAGGGCTCCCATTGTGGAATGTGCCTCGATAGGAATGAAGATGCTCAGGAGTCCATGATCTCATTTTTTCAGTTGTCAGTGGCCTTCAGTACTGTGTCTCTACGTGTGGAGGCATATGCCAGGGCCTGAAAATTGCTCAAAGTGTGTTTCTCCCAGCTCCAGGACTCTAGGCATCAAGGCATTTATGAGGATTCACAGTGACCTGAAGAAAATTCATTGTGGTGACTGTGAATATACACCTTCCAGATCTCTGATTGTAGGGAGTGTCATTGACCAGGGCCCCAGACTTTGGGTTCTGAAGTCCATCACTGTATTTGTGCTGGGACCATTCTTCCCATGGGCTTCTCCTGCCCACTTGCTGAGCACTTTGGGATTCTAAGGGTATACCTGTTTCTGGGTATTATGGGACTCCTCTGATTGGGTGACCTTGGCAAGAGTTCCTCTATAGCCTTGTTGAACTTTCCTTAGGCCTGCACTGATGTGGTGGCCTTGAGAACACAGAGGGCTCATAGACTTCCAACTACCGGGAGTGTAAGTGACCTAAAGGCTCTAGTCACCACCAAGCTCTGAAATCTATCATGGCATTTATTAAAAAAGACATGATTCACAGAAGCTGCTCCTAGATGAACCCAGTATAGCCACCAACACAGGCCTTTTCTTAAGAGTAGAAATTCCCCTGATAGTGTTCAGTCTAAAGAAGGTTTATCCAGGTTGCTGGGGAGTCTTTCAGTTGAAGTCAGCTATCTAGGTTGCCTCTATCTGATCTTCCTTCCCTCTTTAACTCAGTGTCAGGCTTTTATATCATGGTGTGAAGCCTCTCCCACTCTGTTTCAGCCTCCCTTCCTCTGTTTTCTCTTACACAGGCGTTGCCCCTAGAACATTGTTATGTATTTAATTTTAAAATTGACTTCTGCTTCTTGGAGGACCTGGACAAGCACAACTCCACTCTAAGATACTTCTACTTAACCTTTCTTTACTCTCACCAAAGTTAGACTTAACGGTGGAAAAAACAAGGAGGGCTATCACGACTATTAGATGCTCTTTGTAAGCCTCATGGTCGCCACAAAGCAAAAACTTATAGTAGATACAGAAAAGATAAAAAGTAAAGAATCAAAGCATGCTACTAGAGAAAAAAATTACTTAATTACAAGATAGCAAGAGGAGTAAAGGAACAAAGGCTCTACAAAACAATGACAAAACAATTAAAGTGACATTAGTAATACCTTACATGTCAATAATTACCTTGAATATAAATGGATTAAATTCTCCAATACAGAAGAGTGGCTAAATGGATTAAAAAAAAAAACAAGGCCCAACTATACACTACTTAGAAATGATTCATTTCACCTGTACGGACACACATAGACTTAAAGTTCAGGGATGGAAAAAAAGTTATGCAAACGGGAACCAAAAGAGAGCGGAAGTGGCTATATTCTATTTAGAAAAAATAGAATTTAAGTCAACCTATAAAACAAGGTAAAGAAGGTCATTGTATAATGATAAAGGGGTCAAGTATCAAGTGGATAAAACAATTGAAATATATATGCATTCAACATTGGAATACTTAAATATATAAAGCAAATATGAATATATCTGAATGGACAGAAAGGCTGTAATACAATAATAGTAATAGACTTCAATACCCCACTTTCAGCAATGGACAGATCCTCCAGACAAATCAGTAAGGAAACATTGGACTTAGATTTATTTCTTCTAAAGTGTAGTTTAACTGACATATGGACCATTCCATCCAACAGCGGTAGAATACCCATTCTTCTCAAGCACACACAGAACATTCTCCAGGACAGAACATATGAGAGGCCACAAAACAAGTCATAATAGATTTAAGAAGACTGAAATAGTATCAAGTATCTTTTCTGACCGTAATGGTATGAAACTAGAAATCAACAATAACAGGCATTTTGGAAAATTCACAAATACATGGTGAATTCACAAAAACATGCTTCTGAACAACCAATGGGTCAAGAAAGAAATTAAAAGTGAAATAAAAAAAATCTTGAGACAAACAAAAATGGAAACACAACCCAGCAAACTTATGGCATGCGAGAAACTTATGGGATGCAGTTCTAAGAGGGAAGTTTATAGTAATAAAATGCCTACATATTTAAAAAATCCCAGATCACCTAATGTCACATCCCCTTCCCCCCAAAAAGAGGAAGAAAAGAAAAACAAGAACAATCTAAGCACAAAGTTAGCAGAGGGAAGAAAATATTAGAGCAGAAACATGAAATAGAGTCAAAAAAATGCGGAAAGATCAATGAGACTAAACATTGGGTTTTTGAAAGATTAAACAAAATTGGCAAACCTTTATTCTTTATTTTTAAAAAAAATTGACAAACCTTTAACTGGACTAAGAAACAAGACTCAAAATCAGAAATGAAAAGAGGAGCTATAACAAATTATACCACAGAAATACAAAGGATATTGAGATATTGAGATATGAAGGATTACACGTCAACAAATTGGATAATCTAGAAGAAATGGATACATTCCTAGATACATGCAACATACCAAGACTAAATTATGAAGAAATAGAAAATGTGAACAGACCAATAATAAGTAAGGAGATTAAGTCAATAATAAAAAGTCTCCTGTCAAAGAAAAGCCCAGGACCAGACTGCTTCAGTGCTGAATTCTACCAAACATTTGAAGAAGTAATACTAATACTGCCAAACAATTTTATGAGACCAGCATTATCCTGATACCAAAGCCAGGTGAGGACACTACAAAAACAAAAACAAAAACAGCACAAAAAATGACATCTATATTAATGGTGAACATAGATGCAAAAATTCTCAACAAAATACCAGCAAACTTTATTCAACAGCATATTAAAAGCATCATTTCATTATTCAGAGCATCCCTGAAGAGCTCTGTTTGCTCTTTTCTGTAGACTTGACCTTGCAGTGGGAACTGCAGTCACTCATTTGGAACACTTGAATGCAATGGGACTAATTGGATGCTGAGGTGGCAGGGCCAAGTGACAACACTCAGCCGTCAAAGGCAAGGGGGGTGTAGTTACTGTAATGGACAGCATAGGCAAAGCAGCAACCAGAATATTTTTACTCACATAGACCTATGTTGTTGGCTGATGTTCTTAGAATTATAATCATGGTGTTCCTAGAAGTGGACTAGATAGACATCTACTAAATTCTTAATATGTATAAGCAGAAAACTTCTAGGTCATGAAAACAAAAGTCCAACTCAAATCATCAAAACAGTGTCATGGCCCCTCAATCAATTCCTGGTCTTGAGCTAATTTACAGACCCAGAATTCCTTGAATGAAGGGGAAGCCAGGTCCCCTCCAGGAAATATACCTGTATACTACCAAAAATTTATACTGTTAATCTTTCTCCCATCCTTTCCCAAAGGAACCTATGGCCTTTTGCCAGAGTAACTGCATTGAGGAAAAGGAAACAATCAGGGACTACTTTCAGAGACTACTGAACACTGACTCTGAACTGTGGCCCTCCGGTCAGAATAGGGGCTTATAAAGGTCAGTAGATTAATAGTTTTAGACCAGGTCTAGTTCACAGTGCATCCAATGGTACCCCAAACTCATCTTGTGGTTATTTCCATAGTTCCAGGATGTATTATTATTGGAGTAGACATACTTAGCAGCTGGAAGAATTCCCACATTGGTTCCCTGACCTATGGAGGGAAGACTATTATAGTGGGACAGGCCTAACAAAAGCCCACTAGAGCTGTCTCTTCCAAAAAAAATAAAATAAAATAAAATAAAAATCAAAAACAATAACCTGTCCCTGGAGGGATTGCACAGATTAGTGCCACCATGAAGGACTTGAAAGATGCAGGGGTGGCGATTCCCACCACGCCTCCATTCAACTCTTCTATTTGGCTTGAGCAGAAGATAGATGGATCCTGGAGAACAATTCTGGCTTATCATAAGATTAACCAAATGGTGACTCAAATTGCAGCTGCTGTACCAGATGTCATCTCATTGCTTGAGCACATTAGCACATCTCCAGGTACCTGGTATGCAGCTATTGATTTAACAAATGCCTTTCTTCTCCATCGCTGTTCGTAATGCTGATCAGAAGCAGTTTTCTTTCAGCTGGCATTGTCAGTAATATGCCTACACTGTCCTACCTCAGGGGTATATCATCTCCCCAGCCTTAAGTCACAATTTAGTTTGCAGGGATCTTGATCACCTTCTCCTTGCATAAGACATATTAGTCCATTATATTGATGACACTGTGCTGATTGGACTTGGTGAGCATGAAGTAGCAACTACTCTGGACTTGTTGGTGAGATACTTACATGTCAGAGAATGGGAAATAAATCCAACCTAAATTCAGGGACCTTCTACCTCTGTGAAATTCATAGGGGTTCAATGGTGTGGGGCATTTCGAGATATCCCTTCTAAGGCAAAGGATAAGTTGTTGCATCTGGCCCCTCCAACCACCAAGAAAGAGGCACAGTGCCTAGTGGGCCTATTTGGATTTTGGAGGCAACATATTCCTCACTTCGATGTGTTACTCTAACCCATCTACCAAGTGTCCTGAAAAGCTGCTAGTTTTGAGTAGGGGCTAGAACAGGAGAAAGCTCTGCAACACGTCCAGGCTGCTGTGCAAGCTGCTCTGTCCCTTGGGCCATATGATCCAGCAGACCCAGTGGTACTTGAGGTGTCAGTGGCAGATAGGGATGCTGTTTGGAATCTTTGGCAGGCCCCAATATGTGAATCACAGAGGAGACTCTTAGGATTTTGTATCAAGGCCCTGCCATCATCTGCAGATAATTGCTCTCCTTTTGAGAAACAGCTCTTGGCCTGCTACTGGGCCTTAGTAGAAAATGAATGCTTGACCATGGTCCACCAAGTTACCATGCAAACTGAGCTGCCTATCATGAACTGGGTGTTATCTGACCCAAAAGTCATAACGTTGGATGAGCACAGCAGCAGTCTGCCTTTTTGGCTCAGTGTTACTCCTAGATATTTTTCAGTGATTCGGGGTTTTAAGAGAATTGTGGGATTATAGCAAGAAAATCTGTCAGAGTTCTCACCAAGAACCCACCTTCTCCGGGCAGTAAAAAAACAGTGCTGTATCATTTTCTCCGCATGCAATGGTAGGGATTGCCACAAGAGGGCAGAGATGTAATCTAAAGTCTATAGTAGGTGCCACATTGAGGCTGGTTTCTGCTAGAGCCACCAGGAGGCTGTGGGATTGCCCACTAATTAGTGAATAGCCTTGGATCCCATTCCAGATTAATTGGCACCATCTGAGAGGCCATTTTGTCTTCTGATATATATATATGAAGAGGAAACACAGTATGGAGTTAGTAAAAACTACTTACACCATTCTTTGAAGTCTTGGATCCAGCTGCATTTGAGGTTTTGCCCAGGACTCCCCAGTTAAGTGAGGAACTTAATGATGTTCTTTTATTTAAGCCAGTTTCAACTGAATTTCCCTTCCTGGGCATCTGAAAGAGCCTGAAAGAATGCACTCATTTTTCCAGCTTTGTTGTTGGAAAACAGATTTTCCCACGCAAGAGTACTGTATGTTCATGTGAGATATAGTGAGTTGTAAAATATACATCAAAAGCATGCACTCTGTTAAATGAAACCAGGCTCTCGAATTCTTTAAGCCAACTTGTTTCACAATATGAAAGTGGTTAAATCAACTTCTGGCAGAAATGTTTAATGGTACCAGAATTGTGCAATAAGAATTTTGTGAGATAACCAGACATAAAGTGCCCTGTGATACAGTGCAGGAGAAGGCACAGAACTCTCTCTTCAAAGTAGTCTTACCAAAAATAAAACCTGACTTGAACCAAACCTCTAGATTTAAATACAGTGTACGAAACATAGAAGTTAGTTACTTTGGTGTGGTGTTCTTCCCGGAGTGTAGAAGCCTGCTGCTGGGAGCATTGCCTGCTAAAGGCTCACAGCAGCCCCTTCCTCTGGAGAATTGCCTTTGGCCAAAAGTGAGCTTCTTTGCCCAAGAGGTCACTGTGCCCACCCACTCAGGGCAGCCCGTAGTCAGTGATGGCTTGACACGCCATACCCTACGCTGGCCCCCTGCCTCAAAAGGAAATCGGTTGGATGATGCCAGAGCTCCCTTTGGTGTCAGGCTGGAGCTGATCTCCAACAGAGACTCGATCCTTGTTTAGCTGCTTCCCTTCCCTATCTTGCTGTGTTTTCCTGAGAGCACTCCCACATACACCACTTTGACAAGAATCCTCATCTGGGGCCCTGCTTTCAGGATATCTGTCTTAACACAAACATATGAAGAGACTCAAAGACGCAATCACCTTATCTACAGTGAGGGAAATTCTACAAGTCAACCCAATTTCAACAAATTGCAAGAAAAAGAGGGGGAAATGTTATGGATTCAAGAGGATTTAAGGGTCATATCAAACAAACATAATGAGAGGTTCCTGCTTGGATCCTGATTCAAACAAGCCAACTATAAGGGGACATTTAGGAAATAACTGGGGAAACTTGAAGAGACTAGATATTTGATAACGTGGAATTGTTGATATATTTTTGTTATATGATTGTACTTATTTTTGAAGTCCTTATTTTAAGAGAGATACAATAACAAATTTATAGAAAGGTATAAGTCTGGAATTTGTCTTAAAATAACCCAGCAGCGAGGTTGGGTAGTGGGTGAGAATAGAAATAAGGCATATATTGATAACTGTTTAATGATGGATACATGGGGGTTATACTGATCTTTCTACTATTGTGTATGTTGAAACTTTCAATACATTTTTTTTTTTTTTGTCCTTTTTGAGACCGGCCGCACTGCGCTCAGCCAGTGAGCGCTGTGAGCGCACCAGTCATCCCTATATAGGATCCGAACCCACGGCGGGAGCACTGCTGCGCTCCCAGCGTCGCACTCTCCTGAGTGCGCCACGGGCTTGGCCTGGAGGTAGACATTTCTGAGTCAACTGAATATGAACTGGGTTTAAATGTATCAAGAAATCCATAATAATTGTATTAGTTATAATGGTGGTTATAGAAAAATGACCTTATAGTTAAAGGTGTGCACTAACATGTGTAGGGATGAAATGACTCAATTTCTAGGATTTACTTTGAAATATTTCAGCAAAGAAAAAGGAGGCTTGGCCCTCAATACATTTTTTAAAGAAATAAAACTTTTTTGCACTCCTTCGACCGTATTGAGTGGTGACTTTCCTTATGACAAATAGATTAGCTACTGCTGCTGTTAAAGATTTCTTGAGCCTCAGCAGTTGTCATAGGATAGAACCCAGGAATTTTTTCTGGTCAATTATAAGTTTAGAGAAGATCATTGGGATCAGAGTCACCTAGAACCCGTCTGATAATTGCTTTTTGTTGTACCTCCATTATTTGCTGATGGGGCTGTCATTTATTAAGTGGCTGGTTGAGAAAATCTCTCTACAGACTTCTTCTAACCCTTTGCAAGATTGCATAATCAGTTTTGTTGACTGTTGTGAGAACATAGCATTGCAAATGGACTTCAGGGGCCTTACCTTCTCAGCAGACACCACTGAAAAAGAGGCATCTGTTCCCAGATGCCATCAGCCACTCTGCTCTGGGTCATCTCAAGCAGGAGGAAATGGAGAGGCATTGCTGTTGTGGTCTTTGCTGCCCCACGTGGTACCACAGGTTAACGTAAGGGAGCAGAGGTGCAGCCACCTTTGAGCAGATTTAAACATTGTTTGTGCAAAGGTCACTTCCTAAAAATTCAGTGGGTCATGGTGAAGGGCAATAGGTGTTAAAACACAGCTACACCATTCCAGTAAATGGATCTGCCACAGAAGTCATCTTAGTGTCATTGTCATAAGCATTAATAAAAGGATTTTAGTTTCCACATTGGAACCATAGAAAGTCATAATCCTATAATCAATATACATGTTACATTATCAAATCTAACTATAAGAATAATTATATTAAGAACATTGACTAGTTTCTGATTCTTTTAGTAGGTCTCTTTAAAAAGGCATGGGCAACTAAAACAAAAATACACAAATGGGACTACATCAAACTAAAAAGCTTCTGCACAGCAAGGACACTATCAGCAAAGTGAAGAGACAAACTATAGAATGGGAGAAAATGTTTGCAAGCTACACATCAGACAAGGGATTAATAGAATATATAAGGAACTCAACAACTCAATGACTCAATGACAACAGAAAGAAATCCAATTTAAACATGGGCAAAGGATCTGAACAGACATTATTCAAGACCTATAAATGGTCAACAAGCACATGAAAAAATGCTCAGTCACTAATCATCAGGGAAATCCAAATTAAAACTACAATGAGATATCATCTCACCTCAGTTAGAATGGATATTATGAAGACAGAAAATAACAAATGCTGGTGAGGATGTGGAGAAAAGGGAACTCTCTTACGTTGTTGGTGGAAATGTACAGCCATTGTGGAAAACAGTATGGAGGTTGCTCAGAAAACCAAAACTAGATCTACCTTACAACCTGCTATCCCACTACTGGAGATAGCAAAGGAGATGATAACCCAAAGGAGATGAAATCAGTATATCAAAAAGATACCTGCACTACCATGTTCATCACAACGCTATTCACTATTGTGAATAGAGAAGGAATCAACCAAAATGCCCATCAGTGGATGAAGGGATTAAAAAAACCTGGTATATATACACGATGGAACACTACTCAGCTATAAAAAGAAATAATATCCTATGATTTGCAGCAACTTGGACGGAACTGGAAACCATCATGTTAAGTGAAGTAAGCAATGCACAGAAAGACAAATAATGCATGATCTCTCATGTGAAATCTTAAAAAAGTGGTTCTCATTTAAGCAGAGAATAGAATAATGGTTACCAGAGGCTGGGAGAGCAGTGGGGTGGGTGGAGAGGGGAAGTGTCGGACTAATGGGTACAAAACTATGCTGTCTACTCTAAGTGAATCATTGCGCAGTATATGCATGTATTGAAACAACACACTCTTCCCCACAAACCTGTACAAGTAAATGTTAAAAAAAAAAATCATTACTGGGTTTAGGCATCTCTCCAATAAATAAATGTATTTAACCATATTTTCATGAGTGTTAATCTTTTAGAATAATTGTCTTTCTTTAAAAAAAAAAAAAAAACTACTGGCTTTTATCAGTAATCTACAAAAATTCTGATGCTTCATCCAGGAGTGTGCTGGTAAGTGCATCTCTTTGGGGAGAAAGTCCTGACTTAGAGCTTTGCCAGTGACTGTGGTGGAAGTTCTCCCACCGTGGCACTTAAAGCTCCCGGCATGATGTCGCTGCATGTGGCACTCACGGGAGTTGCTCACAATTGCCTTTTGTGAGCAGCTACAGCCAGTGCCACCAGAATGCTGCTTCCATCCCAGGCCATGTTTGAAGAATATTTTTAAAACCATTGTTTTCCACATTAACTTTCTAGAATAGGTTTTGCTCGAATTCATATATTTTGGATATTTGCTACATGCTCCCTTAATAGCAGATGAGACAAGTAAGTGTCCTACCACCCTTTCTTATCTGGGATGCTACAGCTTATAGCTCACCCCTCTCCTGTCCCCCAACTCCACCAGGTCCCTCAATATTTTGTCCCATTGTTACATATGTTAATGCTGCCTTGGACTCATATGAGCCCTGAGCAGCATCTGTGTCCAACGCATTTTCCTTACCACGGTGGTTTACCCCTCATCCCAGCCTCTCCTCTGTTCCTTTCAAGAATGGCTGAGAAGGTCTGGCTGGTTAACTCAGCTGGTTAGAGCACAGCTCTGTGACATCAAGAATGGCTCAATGAAGTTTACCAGCTTAACTAACTCCTTTCTACAACACATGCAAATCTAGCCGTGTTTGCTGAATTTGAGAGCCTTCTTTCCTTCTGTTAACCTTTGACATTTTTTCTTTTTTAACTCACGTCAAGCCCCAAAAGAAAAAAACTCAGAAGTATGTAAGAAAAACAAATCAGAACACAGTGTCCAAAGCTTCTACTGTTCAAATGAATTGTACCCCCAGGTGGAGCACATTTATCAAGTCTAATTTCCTTTCTCTGATTTACCAGTCTTCTGTTCTCTGATGGAGGTAATTTTTGTCTTAATGGTTAACTTTTATCTACCTTGAGTAGAATTAAAATAAATCAAACAAAACTATAGACACTGACCTTCATTAAAAATATAAAAAGCTTTAAAAAAATCTACCTTGGTTTAGATATAAATACAACACACATACATACACACAGAGTCAGAAGTCAATGTTTATAATACACCGATTTTAATCATCTTGAGTGTTGTGAATTTATGTTGACAAGAATATATAAAACCACTCGTAGAAATGATATAGACTATGAACATTATGTCTCTTTCTTACTCTGAATTACTTCTTTGGAAATTAAAACACTAATTTAATTACCTCAGTATTGTATTAGAGTTACTAAAATCAAATAGGCATTTAGAAAATGTTAACGAATATAATCTCTGATGTTAAGAATTTATGAGAGAAATTTAATACACTCCCTTAGTAAAGTTTTAAGGAGAATGGAATGAGTCATAGAGCCACATAATTTACAATATTGTATCTTTTCCAAGGACTAACTAATAAAGATACTAGTTTTGATTAGGATCAATTTAATTGAATATCTGTTTACACTTACATAAATCTTAAATGTTTAAGTTAAAATAAACTACCTGGACTATGAAGCAAATATTAAGAAATTAAGAATTTATGGCATTTTATTTAATGTAGGCATCTTTGTAAAAAAAAAAAAGTCAATCTTGCATGAAATAAAATCTTAAATACTGGATTTGTATTTTCGTTTCATACTGTGATAGCTATATGTCTTCTTCTTGTTTCTTTTAAACCCTAAATTCACAGAATAACTCAAGTTACCAAATGCTTTAATTGGATTTGATGTTATTATGTGAACTTGAATTAAAAGCAATTATTTCGATTCCTTTTGCACATAAACTTAAAGCCCTCTAAATCATGTTCAGAAGAGTTCCCTGCAAGTCTTTTAGGATCTCTAATGCCAATTTGCATATCTTTGTTCTTTATTCTGTAAATCAGCAGGGATGTTAGGGGTTTTAAACCTAAATTAGGTCTACCCTTTTCTCATGCAGAGACTTTAGAAAGAGAAAGGTTCGGGAGTTTCAAAGCAACCCCATTAACTTGCACAAAGAGGTGAAAAAGGCAGCTAAGAGAAGCTTGAGATTTGGAATAGTAGTACTAGCAAATGGAGTATGGATCATGCAAATTTCATACCTAAAATAACTTCAAAATAGTGTTTAACTCTGACCGGGGTTAGATAGACAGGCAAGAGAAGGGAATATCTTATAAAGTATATCTTACAAAAATTAAATGATAGAAAAATTTAACAGTAGTAGATATTTTGCTGTGTTTTGAAACAATTTTTAAAAATTTTAAGAAAGGATTTCCCCCCATTTATAAGCACCAAGCTTTCCCTGCAGATAGACTGGCTCTTAAGCCCCCAGATGTCCTCTTTAGTAGCTGGAGAAGGAAATGAGTATAATAGCCCTTCAGGTACCCCTCAAACACCACCTTTCCTCTTTTCTCTCTTAACACATATAACAAAATTGCAAATGTGGCCCCATTAGCTTTCAGTGCTGATGTAGGGCAGCCTTCTGTATCTGGAGGAGAGTGTGATTCTTTCATAAAAGTCCCTGACTCTAATTAGGGCAGTGACAGCACAGAAGCCCACATGGAGCAGTATCAACCCAGTCCACCTGGGCGAGTAAAACCAACCTGTCTGGGAGGTCCTCAGAGCCGCTGATCCATCGCCCCCACCAGGGGCTACCGCACTTCCTGGTACCTCAGGGCTGTTTCTGCCAGTTCTCCCGGACAAGGACCTCTCCCAAAGATGTGGCAGTCTCCAGACCTGTCGCTCCCACCAGAGGACCCTGGGAACCAACTATTCTGGCATCCAAGAACCTGACTATTCACTTGTGCCTCATGTCCCTCTTTTCCCTGATCACCATGGATGATGAGAAATTGGAAAGTACTCTGGACCAGGTATCCTTCCAGCTGCTCCTTGCTCCTCCTCCTCTAACTCCCCTCGTTAATCCCAACCACATGGCCAGAATTCCCCATGGTGGTTACTGACAGACCCACCAAGTCATAAGGTTGGGCAGGCCTAAAGCAATCCAACAACAAATGATGCCCATGGGATTGAGTTTGGGCAGGTCCAGAGGGCGCAAGTGAACTTCTTCAGCTTACACCTTGCCTGATTTGTGGAGGGGTGGGGGCGGCGGTTCCCTGTGACCAGGTAATAGAGGAAGAAAGAGAAAGCTCAGGCATGGTTAGGTTGGCTTGATATGCAGGTAGGAATGGCAAATGGACAACTGCACTAAAGCCCTACTCAGAGTGTTTCCGAAACACAGTGGGGCAGAGATTTGGGCAGAGACCTGGTTATTGACTTTATGTAAAGAGAGAAGTGGCCTGAAATAAGGGTGTCATAGGCAGTGAGGAATAACTGGGCTGGATTGGCCAGGGACCTAGAAGGAGTCCTGTTGGAAGTGACTCACTTTGGTGAGAGTTCTAGCAAAGGCCATAAACCTTAGAAGTACTGCATGCAGCCCCTTGCAGTATAATGCTGAGTGCTGGCTAGACAGAGGCAGCAAAGGGAGATCTTGAGAAATGTTCAGCTGTGACAGGGCACTGCACTGCTGAGAGGGAAAGTGGGCTGACAGGCTCGATGAGAAGCCCCTAGTAAGAGAAGTCTTCAAACAGGACAATGCTTTCTGGAACCACCTGCTGTACCAGAAATCTGAACAGGATGAGTCTCTCTTCTGAGGTCATTGGTCCAGGGAGCAGCTTAGACCCACCACTCTGCGGTTAAGGGGGTATCCAGAGGAGACCACGAAGGGTGTAAAGACCTGTGTCTCCCATCCCTATCACCAGCAGAATTTGACATTTTGTGGAATCTCTAGTCTGATAGCCTGATAAGGTGGTATATCAATAATATTACTAAGCAACGTTGCTTATGGTAAAAATGACCCCCCTGGATTGGTAAACTAAATATAGACTCTTGAGAACTACAAGTACTCAATGGGGACACCATTTGGCCCTTCTGATTCATTTTGGAGAGTTGCAAGAAGAGGTGAAACTCTGTAGGAGTGAGATTTCACCCAAATTATCAAAGCAGAAACAGAATTAGGTACAGAGACTATTTAAATTAAGAGAGTGTGATTTTACTGACTCCGGATTTCCCACTTGACTACCCAGTGGAGAGAGGGGCACCTGAGAGGATCAGTGATTTGAAAGCTGCTACAATCGTGACTGTGATTTCCTTGAGAATGAACCTGTAGATAACCTATAAATTGGTGAATAGCTGCTGGTATGTACTATTTTGCTTGGTTTGGTTCTGATTGTTTTTTTTACCCCCGCTGGGATTAATCACTGAGGTCTTTGTAAATGGCTATTGTCAGCAGAATAAAGTCCTGAACCCATTAGGGGTCAAGGGGTCAATGTTTTTCCTTGAATCAAAGCCATTGTAAAGCTTCCAGAGAAAAGAAAATTTAGTATAAGCAACATGAGTTGATAATTTAGATCTTAAGGTAAAGCAATAGAAATTACACAATTTGGAGAACAGAGAAATATTGGAAAAAATGAAAATTCTTAGGAACTTGTGGGATAATATCAAAAGAGCCAATATTCAGGAAGTCAGAAGCAAAGAAGAGAGAAAATTGTGCAGAAAAATATTTGAAGAAATGATAGTCAAAGAATTAACAAATACGGGGAAAGACATAAATGTACAGATCTATGAAGCTCAGAAAACCCTAAGTAGGATAAACATATGAAAACCATGGCCGGGCACATCTTAGACTGAACCCCAGAAATAAAGGGAAAGTTGTTATCACACAGAGAAAAATATAATATATAGGGAACAATGATTCAAAATATCACTGACTTCTTATCAGAAACTATGGGGGCCAAAAAAGAAGGAAACCAGATTTTAAAGTGTTAAAAATTCTATATTCTTCAACCCAGAATTTTATATCTAGCCAATTTCATCTTGTCCTTCAAGACCAAAGTGGAATAAGACATTTTCAGATTAAAAAAAAAAAAAAAATGGAGAGAATTTGTTGTCAGCATCCCCACACTATACTAAGTAAGTTCCTCAGGCTGAGGGTAAATAGTATCAAAAGAAAATCTGAATCTTGAGAAAGGAATGAAGGGCATCATTGGAAATGGTAAATATCTGGGTAATTAAAAATTTTTTTAATTTAATTAAAAAATTTTTAATTGTCAACAAAATAGGTAAATATTAATGGCTGTTTTTTCTCTTAATTTCTTTAAAATATATAAAACTCTTTAAAGCAAAAATTATACCATTGTCTTAAGAGGTTTATAATGTATGTTGATATAATACACATGATGAAAATAGCAAAAGAGATGGTGGTGGATGAATGGGCATACATATTTACAAGGTTTGTGCGTATTTTGGAAGTGCTACAATATCAACTCGAAGTAGAATATGAAAAATTAAGGATGGATATTGCACTTCCTAGAGCAACATTTAGAAGTGCAAAAAGATATAGCTAAAAGGCAAACAGATAAATTAAATAGAATCCATTTCGTAAAGGGAGTCATGAGACTCAAAAAATAACCCTATTGGGTTAACGCCCCAGAAGGCTGGTGTCTCAGGACTTGACCTCTCTCACTTCTGCTTGTTCCTTCTGCTTGAGTCTCTGTTGTCACAGTGTACTTCATGACAATTGCTGTGAGATAGTCGTATAGCAATACAGACGTCGAGTACAGGTGGGGGAAAGTGGGACAGGCATGTGGACCAATGACAAGACTTTACCATCTAGGAGGAAGACTGAAAAAAATCCATCCTTCTTTAACATTCCTTCAGTTCATGCAGGGATAGAGTTGTGCCACTGAGCTATGAGCCAGAAGACCTGGGTTCGGGTCCTGGGCCAGCCACTTAGAGGCTCTGGGACTTTCCAATTGTACTTGCTCTGGCTTAGTTTTTCTGTCACTAATGTGAAGTTAATCCACGTCTTGCCTGCTCTCAGGACTGTTGTCAGAACACATCAGCACCACTTACAATAGTCGACAATTTATGAAGTACCCTCCACAAACGTCTGAGAGGTCTTGGAGCAATTTAGAATTAGTTAACTGCATTTATCCTATATAGCAAGCCATAGCCTGGGATTTTTATTTTTATTTTTATTTTTATTTTTATTTTTTTTTGTCTTTTGTCTTTTTTCCGTGTCCGGCAACGGATCGCAACCCTCAGTGTTGCCCCCGTACCGGACCGGGGACCGGCAACGGGATCGCAAGCCTCGGTGTTGCTTCCCGCGCCTCGCTCAGCCAGTGAGCGGGAGCCGGTCTGTATGTGGGATCCGAACCCTCGAACGGGAGCGCCGCCGCGCTTCCCAAGCGGCGCACTACCCAGTGCGCCACCGGGCCGGCCCCTGGGATTTTTATTTTGACTAATTGAACACTGCCATCTGGTGTGGAAGTGTGGGAAAAAGCAGATTGGGTTCCCAGAAGAAAGGAAATTCTTTTGAAATAACAAAGCAGTTTGCTTCCTTCATTTGTTCCTTTAAACTCACTCTCCAAAGGAAAAGACTTGGGATATCAAAGAGGGCAAAATAGCCTTGCATACTCACTCTGGCTTATTTGAAAAAGTAGAACTCAACTGCAGAGGTCAGGTAGGATTTGCATAGGCCTCCTGGGGAAAGGAAGGGATGGCAGGAGGAAAACCAATAGTAGAATCATAGAAGCCCAATCTCATGGGGAAGCACTGGGCTGAAATCAGCCCTGAGCACAGCCACTTCTCAGCTGCGTGCTGAGGCTCAGTCCCCTTGTGTGTAACATTGGGTAATTATAGTACTAACCTCTTAGATTATTTCACTAATGCTCCCAACAACCTATGTCATGTTTTTAGCACAGCACCTGTCACAGTAAGTATATAACAAATACTAGCCGTTGCTATTTGCAGTTTAGATTGGAGAGAAATAAAGGAAACTAATTAAAAATTCACCAATGCTATTGGAATAAACTCCATATTAGCCCCATTGACCCAAAGGATTTGAAGCAAGGAAGTGAAATGAGTCAAGTGATGAGATTCTTTCAGATAAGGCAGGTGTAAACACAGAGAATGACGACGACAGTAGCAGTAGCTACCATTTGTTGAGATTTTACTGTGTACCGGGTATTGATCTATGTGTATTACATGCATTAACTCATTTAATCTTTATAGCAACTTTATAGAACTATTAGTATTCCCAGTTTATAGATGAAATAGGCATAGAGAAGCTAAGTGTATTCAAGGTCACGTGGTCAGCAAGTGGTAGAACTACAGTGATGGTTAATTTTATGTGTGAACTTGACCTGTCTAAGGGATGCCCACATAGCTGATAAGACAATATTTCCGGTTGTCTGTGGGGGTGTTTCTGGCAGAGATTAGCATTTCATTAGTAGACTGAGTAAAGAGGACCATCCTTAGCAATGTGGGTGGGTATCATCCAATCCCACGAGGGCCTGACTAGAACAGAATTTGTTTTCTTTTTGAAGTGGGACATCCACCTTCTGTCCTTGAATACTGGCTACCCTGGTTCATATTCATTCAGACTCAGACTGACTTATACCACCAACTTTCCTGAGCCCCCAACCAGCAGGTGGCAGATCATAGGACTTCTCAGTTTTCATAATTGTGTCAGCCAGTCCCTTCTAATAAATGTTTCTATGTATCTGTATCTATATCTGTATTTCTGGGAAGAACCCTGACTAATAGAACTAGGATATAAATCTGTGGGGTCTTCTCCCAGATTTCACATGCTTAACTATAATATGAGCTGCAGGAAATTCAATCTCCCTGCTTGTAGAGGTCGGGGGGTGGGTTTGCTATTTGCATGATTATTCCAGCTCTTCCCATATTAAACTCCATGCCAGGAGGTATAACAGCACACAGTGAATTCTTGTCTTTGGCTTATTTGCCTCAACACTGTGTGTGGGGGATCCCCCTTTCCCCCTTAGGGTTTCTAGATTTAGCAAATAAAAATTCAGATACCCAGTTAAATTTCAATTTCAGATTAACAATGAAATACGTTTTTGGTATAACATGTTCCATACAACATTGGAACATATTTATATAACAAAAAAAGTTCATCTGAAATTGAAATTTGATGTGATGGTGGGTCCCATCACATCCCCATTTCATTTAACTGGGCATGCTGTGTTTTATATTGCAGCCCTGTCTTACCTACCTTGACTGCACCCAGTAGGTGTGCTCTGTTGCTGAAGATCACCTGATGCCTTTCCTCCTGCACTCGGCCCCATGCCTGGCTTCTTCAGAGAAGCAGATAATGGGGGTCAAGAGGTGGCAGCTGAAAGTGAGCCGGGGCCAAAAACATGTCTTAGGCTCAAGTGTCTTAGTTGCTTGAGATAGAGCAAGATTAACGTCAGTTGTGGGGAAAATTCCAAGCTTTTCAGAGAGATATGGGAACAATAGGAGTGTCAGTCTAACTTAGTGGTGGGAAATAAGACCCGGAGGAGTTCAGGTCAGGTGTGCTGCCTGTTGGCTGTGGCCCAGCACAAGGGACTTGATCCGCATGAACATCACTTTGCTAATGCAGGCATGGGGACAATGGCATTACAGCTGTCATCCAGGGTTTAATCCCTTCATCACCACCTGGGGATTTCCTTCAGCCATCCCCTTGTCCTACTCTACTTGGTTTACTCCCTGGTTGTGAGAAGCACCTAGTTAAGTTGTTTCCTGGGGAGCTCAGTAGTGTCCTCTGTGGACCAGGACTGACAGCACAGGAGGATGCCCCAGAATTGGGTAGCTTCGATGAGGGTGGTAGATTTTAGGAATAGTAGAGCCTGGTTGCAGCATAAACTGTCAGAGGCAAGATGAGCACAAAGCAGAAATAGGCAACAAGTCTAGAATCACAACCAGGAGGCCTCGCCTGTAGGAATCTATGTTTTAATCCATGTCTTATTTCCCACCACTAAGTTAGACTGACACTCCCATTGTTCTCATATCTCTCTGAACAGCTTGGAATTTTCCCCACAACTGACTTTAATCTTGCTCTATCTCAAGTAACTAGGATACTTGAGCCTAAGACATGATTTTGGCCCCAGCTCACTTTCAGCTGCCACCTCTTGATCCCCATCATCTGCTTTTCTGAAGAAGCCAGGCATGGGGCTGTGTATAGGAGGAAAAGCATCGGGCGATCTTTAGCTACAGAAAATGGTTAGTAGACCACGGAGTTCTTAGGGATAAGGTAGATGAGCAGCCAACACAAAGTACAGGTTCTAGGACCCACCACGATACCAAACTTTGCATATGCTCAAGTCCCTGATAGCATGGCCTCCATACACACATTTAACTAACCATGGGTAGGAAATACTGTATTTACCAACCTACAGCCTTTCATTAAAATATCTATATGCTAGGGAAAGGGAAATGCCCATGTCTTTCAAGGGCTGTTGGATATAGAGTCTAAGAGAATGCTGAAGCCCGTGAGTCCCAACATGCCTTCATGCTCCTTTTTTTTAGACTGGAAGGGTTATACAGAGTCCAGGTGGTAAAGGGAGTCCTGGCCTAAATCCATTTCACAGGGCTGCAATATGTGCATGGAGCCACTTGTGCTGATTTCCCTGATCCCTTAGTGGATAATTAGGAAGGGTATACTCAGTACAGGTTTAGTATCCCTTATCCAAGATGCTTGGGACCAGAAGTGTTTTGGATTTCAGATTGTTTGGATTTTGGAATTTTTGCAGAATACGTACTGGTTGAGAATCTCTAATCTGAAAATCTAAAACCTGAATTCTTCAGTGAGCATTTCCTTTGAGCACCATTTTGGTGCTCAGAAAGTTTTAGATTTTGGAGCATTTCAAATTTCAGATTTTCAGATTAGGGGTGCTCAACCTGTATTTGGCAGAATTCTCACACTGTGTTCCTGAACTATGGAGTAGAATCTATGTAATAGGAACAGTTAAGTGGACACCTCTGAAATCAATCAATCTCCAGGAGAAGTTGGTAAACAAAGAACAATACATTAGGTTGGGTGGAATGGCAGAGGGTGTCATTTGAGTACCATCCTCAAAGATTTTAAGGATATGGGGTTGGTGGTTCCTATCACATCCCAATTTCATTTACTAGTCTGGCTCCTGCAAAAACCAGATGGCTCATGGCTGATGAGGATGGACTACCATAAAGTCCACCAACTGATAGCCCAATCATAACTATTGCATCATTAACATATTGTGGTTTCATATTATAGCCAATCAACATATCCTTTGCCACTTGGCGTGTGGCTGTTGGTTTGGTGAATGCATTCTTTTTAATCCTATCAGAAAGGAGGATCAAAAGCTCTTTGCATTCACGTGGAACAGATAGTAGTACGCAATCAGGGTCTTATCCCAGGGAATTATGTTTTCTCTAATGTTCTCTCTAGCAGTAATGGTGCTTTTGTCATCTGGATATTACAGAATATCAAGCTGATCCATTATATTGATGACATCATGATAATCTGACTTAAGAAGGAGAAAACAGCCAGAACTACGGAAGCCCTAGAAAGGTATTTGTGTACCAGTGGGTGGAAGAAATCCCTACAGAGTTTTAGCAGCCTGCCGTATTGGTAAAGGTTTAGTGGTTCAGTTGTTATTGCATCTTCTATGCACTTTCTACCATGAATCAAAAGGACCACTACTAAGTAGGTCTTTTGGATTTGGAAAGAGCATACACTGTGCTTGGGAATACTGCTTCAACCCACTAACTGGGTTGACTCGAAAGGCTGCCAGTTTTTAGGGACTAACAGCAATAAAGCAAACTGCAGCAGATGAAGCTGCAGCCACAAGTGGCTCTGCCACATGACACAGGCCACATGACTGGAAAAACTCATGGTTCTACCGGATGGTCAGCAAACATGACCCCTCAGGCTGGCTGCCTATTTTTGTAAATAAAGTTTTATTGTAACACATCTATGATTATTTGTTTATATGTTGCCTATGGTTGCTTTTCTGCTGCAATGGCAGAAGCCATATCATCAGCAAGCTAAAAATATTTACTATCTAGTTCTTTAAAAAGAAATTTTCCTACTTCTCTTCCAAGGCAATGGCTCTCAAACCTTAGTGTGTGTATGTATGCATACATGTGCATGCGTATGTGTGTGAATGTGTGTGTGTTTTCTCTGTGTACAAAGAGGGTCTACAGGTAACGACCCACCAGTAACAGTGAGCCCACCTACTGCCCATATCTTGGTTTTTAAGTGCCATTCTCAACTAAAAGCAACTATGTCATCTTGGAGCAAAGGCTGATTTGCCTTTGCTTCAAGATAGAGGATAAAGACAAGGACAAGGTGAGCCCAAAGCATCTTGTGCCAGGGAGTAATAAAGTGCTCAAAGAATGATGAGGGCATAATAAAAGCACATGTAGGTCAGCTTGAATAAGCTCCCACTGGACAAGTGATAGTAATGAATTGTGCACATTGAGAAAATAAGAATCCATAAATCTATACGTATATAATAAAATGAGTAAATATATGAATGGGAAGAAAGGAAAGCTCTCCTTTACAACAGAATAACAACTAATAAGTATGGAAGAAACGATAGTTTGAAAAGCAGCAATGGATGCTGTGAATTGAAGTTTGATGGGATATTTGCATGGTCTCAAAGTGTCTCTTCACAAATCACCTCTTTTTTACGAAGGGAAAAATGATAACTTTACAGTGGAGAAACCTAACAGATAACTTGTAACCAAGTGATCAAAGTTAACATTACCAATATTGGAACAAGCCAATAGATCATCTCCCTTACTGAGGAAGATGTACCATAACCTGGAGTATTCTTGATGGTTATAACCTGAATCAAATCATGACAAAACCTCAGATAAACCTAAGTTGTTTCTGTTTTATTTTGGCAGATTTTCTAACAACAACAAAAAAATAACCTTCACTCTTCAGGAATTTTGAGGAATGATGAACTGTTCTAGATTAAAGACATAACCACATGTTAATTGTGATTCCATATTATCTCCTACACTGGGGGAAAAGCAGCCATAACAGACTTTTTTAAGACAACTGATGAAAATTTGAAATGGACTATAAATAGATAATATCAGTATTAAATTTTCTGAGGTTAACGATTGTACTGTGTTTATGTACAAGAACGTTCCTGTTCTTAGGAAATGCATCTGGGGTAAAGGGGTTTTGGTGTCTTCAACTCATTCTGAAATGGTTTAGAAAAAATGTGTATGTGTGTATTCACATGCATGTTTATATGTGCTTAGATACATTGACACACACAGGAAACAAATTGGGAAAATATAAACACTTGGTGAATCCGAGTAAAAGCTGTATAGAATTCCTGACAGTATTTGTGTGCAGCACTTCTGTAGTTTTGACATTATATCACAATAAAGTTTGGAAATAATTACAAAAATAATCAAAAATAGAAAGATGAGACTATGGGAATGCAAGACCACAGCACAAGAGTCTGGTGGAGTCACACCAAGAAGCTAAGACTTTACTCAGTGGAGCCAGTAGTGGGTTGTAGGAAGGGGCATTTTGGACAGATGACTTTGGCCATGGTGAATAGACTGAAGAGGAGGAAGACTGGAGACCATTGAGCCAATTTAAAACAATAACAGCAGCAACCCCCAACCTACGTGGTAGCCTAGGTTTGAATGTATTTTCCTCCCAGAACCCAGGTGGAAATTTGATTCCCAATGTGGCAGTGCTGGGAGCTGTTTGAGCCATGGAGGCAGATCCCTCAGGAACAGATTAATGCTCTCCCTGGGGTAGGGGGGATTAATGAGTGAGTTCTCACTCTATTAGTTCCCACAAGAGCTGGTTGTTTAAAGGACCCTGGCATCTACTCTCTCTCTCTCTCTCGCTATGTAATCTGCTTGTACCCGCCAGCTGCCTGCCACTTTTCGCCATGAGTAGAAGCAGCCTGAGGCCTGTGCCAGATGTAGCTGTCCCAGAATCACAAGCCAAATAAACCTCTGTTCTTTATAAATTACCCAGGTATTCTGTTGTAGCAACACAGAACGGACTAATACATCTAGGGACTGAGTGACAGAATTGAACTCAGTCGAGCCTTAGCATTTCTCAATGTGAATCCTAATAGTGTTCCTCTACCTCCAAAAGGCTGAAGCAGGGAAATGCACTCCAGTGTCCCTTGACTAATCTATACCTGTCTATTTATGGACATCAAGAGAGGAGCGAGGTGGCTTGTTTAGTGCCATGTATTATTAAGCAAACCTCTTTCTAAGGCATAACTTTTTGGGTATTATTTTTTTTTTTTTGGCCAGTATGGGGATTGGAACTGTTGACCTTGTTGTTATTAGCACCATGCTCTACCAAGGGAGCCAGCCAACCAGCCCCAAGATTTATTTTAGTGACTTTAAATGAATAGGAGTCAGATGAATGTTTTAGGATTTATTCAAAAAAAGCTGTTATTTCAAACACTATTAAATATTTACTTGGAGCTTTCCAGCACCTAAGCTAGATTTAACTGAACTTAGGTCTCTGTGGAAACTGTGTCAACTTCACTAGGTTAGTAAACATATCTTTTACAACCTAGTAAAACTTCCAAAGCTGTCTTCCTTTGCCATCAGGAGAATCTGAAGCGATAAATGATGTTAAACGTGAAAAGAGAGACCATTTTCCCCACAAGATGTACATAAAGCAGTTTTTATGTTGTCCTCGAAACACACTGGTAAGTTAGGTGACTTGTGTTATTTTTCAGGAAGAGATGGCAGATATGAGGGAAAGAAGAACTGACAACCCATTCTGATGGTGTTCATCCTCACCCAGGAAAGAAAATCTACACCTGGATCCTTGAAGACTCAAAAGATAGTGATGATAACTTGTATTTTCGACTTGCTCAAAAATAAAAAAGTCATACAGTTTTAGTGGACAGCCGGTGTTGGAGCATAAATCAAGGTCTCTAACTCCCAGTCTTTAATTCTAAAGCACCCCGTGCAGAGGTTGAGAGCTCGCATGGACTTCGGAAACAGGCAGCCTGAATTCAAGGACGTGCACGATCTCTCACGAGGTGTGTGCCCTTGTGCGGGACAGTCATCCTGTCTCTGCTTCACTCTCCTCATCTGTAAAGTAGACATGTTAATCTACGTCAGAGGTTTGGTGGGAAGAGTAAGTAAGTAAATTTACATTAGATCTACTTCTGTAACATGGTAAGTGTACAACAGATGTTTGCTATTAGCAGCAGTAGAAGTATTAGTGATATATTTTATGACACGGGTTGTTGATGTCATTCTTTGAAAACAATGATTAATTATTACTCAGCATTTCTCAGCTATGGCTCGAAACTCAAGTTTAAGTACATAAACATTGAATGGAGTCTTGTAATATCTGTGCTGCTGCAGTAAGTTATTTCTGGCCCAAATCAAATTTTAACTAAGAGAAATCCATAGCAATCTTCCCTCTGAACTTCTGTATTCCAGGATCATTTCTTCATGGGGAAAAAATGGAAAGGAAAAAAGTCCCTGATGCAGAGAATGTCTTCGGTAAGTTGTTGTTTCTCTTTCTTTGGTGGACACTGTCAGTGTTCTGCCCGGGTCCCCCTGGATTCCATTTACCATTTCTCTGTGCATCACCCCCCGTCTGGGCATGCGTTTTTTGCCTCTTCTTCTTGGGATTGCACTTGGGCTACGGAGCTGCCTGTGTTGCCCATACCATGAACACAGAGGTGCTGAAGTTTAAGGTGCTAAGATTCCAGCCTTCAAATTGGGAATGAACGGGGTGATGCACACCCCAAGAGGAGCCCTGATCCCTGTGGGACCAGCTGCACCCACCTCCAGAGGACCTTCTGACTTCTCCCCTCCCCCATTCTCCCTTTCCAGTCTCTTTGGGGAGCACATCTTTAATAAACGACTTACACACACATTCCCCTCGCAGGCTCTGAGTCTGGGAACCCAAACCAAGACACTTCCTATGCTCCTTCTACCCTGGGTGCCACGCAGAAGCCCTCTCCTCCTCCTCTTGGACTGGGTGAGGAGGAGCTGGCGAGGCAGCAGAGCCCTGGCTTTCTGTGCAGTTCTGTCCGTGACACAGTCAGGCCCACATCTCACATGCCCTATGCTTGTACACAACAGTTTAATAAAAATTACATTTTATTTTTCAAGGAATGACTCTTTACAAGAAGAATCTTGGCTGGCCACAAAATCTATAGGTGACCTCAGGGTAAGAAATCTTTCTTTTGACACATGGGATTCCTACAAACAGAGGTTTCCTGAAAGTGCCATGCTCTGGGAACCATGTGATCTAAGTCTGGACTTGATTCTATCATGGCCTCATGAGGTGACTTTGAAGCCCAAGGAGTATAAATGACTGGACTAATTTCCATAACTGCAAAGTTGGGGTATTTGAGCTCACACTCCTTTAAGAATCCAAAGAAAGTTATGGACCCTCTTCCCAGAAGAGAAGCCCATTGTGCACAAACATAGCTTTGTATTTAATTTCAAAGGTTTCTAGATCCCACTGAAGTCCATCACTGGATCTCTTGACGGTTTCTAATGATGTTATTAGCTCTCATATGCTGTATTTCTAAGTTTTCTCAAGTCTATAACTGGGACCCACTTAATTAAGGGCAGATTAGGAACGTTTGAGTAAGTATAAATTCTTCTGAAGCAAGAGTGGTCAGAGCTGTTTTTAATTTGGTTCCTTTGTGGAGCAAAGCTGTTATTTAATGCCAAGAAGAAAGTTTGTATTTGAAAATAAAATCCTCCCACATGTGAAGAGAAAACATCTGGGAGCAGCATACATCCTAGGCCCTCTGTCCCTTAGTGGGGAATCTCAGTAGTCATCTTAGTAGAGCAGAGTTTGGAGCCCCACAACCAAAGGTTACAATCCCCGCTCCACAACTTGTCAGGTTTGTGTTTGACAGTGGGCGAGATCAGTAGCTCAGATTTAAAGTTCTTCCTCTTAAGTGGAGAAACAAACAGAACCCCTCCTACATTCCTTACAGGACTGTAGAGAGAATCAAATGAGACCATGTTCACATATCCCTCAGTGCATGGTCCTCCTCCAGTTTTATCCCTCTTTCGTGTTTCTCTTCCTCTTCCAGTCTTACACTGTCCTTGAGTTTTAACTGCCTGTGTTGCTGATGACTTGCAAGGGTTTACCTCCAACCTTGACCTCTCCCTCCATATTCCACAGTCAGCCCTGGGGTAGATATTTTCCCATGGTGTTGATTTTTGTTGCTTTGGCCTGTTCACCAGATAAACCTCCTTTTTTGGTAATAGGAATCCTCTTCCTTTCAGGGGCTTCCCTGACCCTCCTTCCTCCCACCAGAGGGGAGGACGCATAATCCAGAATCACTGTTCAAACAATCTCCTCCCCTTCGCTCAGTGATTTTCCAGTGGCAGATGTATGAACCAAGTGAGGCTGTTAAGTTTCTTGCCAAGAGTTGGCATAGTTGCTAAAAGCTGTGCCTCCTCAGCTGTGGTGATGATTGGAAAATAAAGCCTGAGGTGATGGACCTCAGGTGATGGACTATCCCCACCACAAAGAGCCAAAGAGTGAGATAACAAAGACAACAACAAAAATTTGAAGTGAGAGAATGAAAGGATATTTGCATCTTTGCTTGAGTCCCTGAATCCAGCTGTAGCAGCTGTAACCATGAGGCATTTCAAAACCAATTCAAACTGGCTTACATAAACATGGGAAGTAGTGTGTACAGTTAGGAACCAGTTGCATTAGTCTGGACTCATGGTCTGAAGCCATGGAGACCCTATGTGTTGACCCATCTTCTAGAGAGCTCTTTCCCCTATGTTCTTGTTTTGGTTGGAGACACAGCCATTCACCTTGTCATTCCAACTAAAGACCTGCAGTCGTCCTGAACTCTTCTTCCTCCATCATTCCTCCATCCATTAGACAGCACAGCCCTGCTCTTCTTATGTCTCCACTGTTTGTCCAGTCACCCCACTTTTCTCCATCTCCACTGCCACCATCCTAGTTCAGATGCCCAACACCTTCTCCTTGGATTACCATTATAGATTACTAACATCCAACCTCTTTACATGGTCCATAAAATCTTCTGTCATCTTTACCTATTCTGTTTCCCACATTACTGCCCTGAAACAGCACTCTTCGTAGTCACCCTTGGGTGAGGTGCTATAATCCACCTCTGTGGCTTTGCTTATCACTTTGTAAAGGAAGAATATCTTGTCTATTAAGATGAGGCTTTGGATGTTGTTTTCTTAGCACCATTTATTGAAGAGACTGTCCTTTTCCTAACGTATTCTTGGCATCTTTGTCAGAAATCAGTTGGCTGTAAATGCATGGATTTATTTCTGCATTCTCTATTATGTTCCATTGGTCTATGTGTCTGTCTTTTATGCCAGTACCATGCTGTTTGGGTTACTATAGCTTTGTAGTATTTTGAAATCAGGTGGTGTGATGATGCCTCCAACTTTGTTTTTTTTTGCTCAAGATTGCTTTGGTTATAAGATCATTTGCATTTCCATGTGAATTTTAAGATTTTTCTGTTTCTGTGAAGAATGTCATTGATATTTTGACAGAGATTGCATCAAATCTGTAGGTCACTTTGAATAATATGGACATTTAACAACATTAATTTTTCCAGTCCACAAATATGGAATATCTTACCATTTATATTTGTCCTCTTTAATTTCTTTTTTTTTTTCCCTTTTTGTCTTTTTTTCGTGACCGGCAACGGATCACAACCCTCAGTGTCGCGCCCGTACCGGACCGGGACCGGCAACGGGATCGCAACCCTCGGTGTTGCTCCCGCACCTCGCTCAGCTAGTGAGTGGCCGGTCTGTATGTGGGATCCGAACCCTCGGCGGGAGCGCCGCCGCGCTTCCCAAGCGGTGCACTATAGCAGTGCGCCACCGGGCCGGCCCCTGTCCTCTTTAATTTCTTCCATCAATGTTTTATAGTTTTTATTGTAGAGATATTTTACCTCTTTGGCTAAGTTTATTCCTGTTGTTTAATTTTTTTGTAGCTATTGTAAATGAAATTGCTTTCTTGATTTCTTTTTCAGATAGTTTGCTATTGTTGTATAGAAACTCTACTCCTTTTTGTAGGTTGATTTTGTATCCTGGAACTTAACTAAATTCATTCACGAGTTCTAAGTTTTTTGGTGGAGTCTTCAGGATATTCTCTACATGTGATTATGTCAACTGTAAACAGGGACAATTTGACTTCCTTCTTTCCAATTTGGATGTCCTTTCTTTCTTTTGCCTAATTGCTCTGACTAGAACTTCCAGTATTATGTTGAATAAAAGTGGTGAAAATGGACACCCTTGTCTTGTTCCAGATCTTAGAGGAAAAGCTTTTAACTTTTCCCCATTCAGTATGATATTAGCTGTGGGTTTATCATATATGTCCTTTATTGTGTTGAGATACATTCCTTTTATACCCAATTTGTTGAGACTTTTTATCAAGAAGTGATGTTGGATTTTATCAAATGCCATTTCAGCATCTATTGAAACAATCATATGGTTTTTGTCCTTGATTCTCTTAATAGGAGCACGACGTATCATGTTTATTGATTTGCATGTGTTGAACCATCCTTGCATCCCTGGGGTGAATCCCACTTGATCATGGTGAATGATCTTTTTAACGTGTTGTTGAATTTTGTTTGCTAGAATTCTGTTGAGGAATTTTGCATCTATGTTCACCAGGGATATTGGCCTGTAGTTTTCTTTTTGGGTTGTTGTGTCCTTGTCTAGTTTTGGTATCAAGGTAATGATGGCTTCATAGAATAAGTTTGGAAGTATTTCCTTCCCTTCAATTTTTCTGAAATAGCTTGAATAGAATTGGTATAAGCTCTTTTATAGATGTTTCATAGAATTCAGCAGTGAAGTCATCAGGTTCTAGGCTTTTCTTTGATGGGAGACTTTTTACTACTTCTTCAATCTGGTTACTTGTTGGTCTGTTCAGATTTCCTATTTCTTCATGATTTAATCTTGATAAGTTGTATGTATCCAGGAATTTATGTCCATAAGTATGTAATTATTATGTGTCAATTATAAATTAAAAAACAATAAATTAAAAATGAGGCTTTGGAGTCATACTGACGCAGGTTTGAATCCTTGTTCTGGTGTGTACCCACTACTGCTTGGGCAAGATATTTAACTTCTCTACCCCATTGTCTCGTTTGAAAAAGGGATGTTGTTTCATAAGCATGTTGCCATGAGAGTTAAGAGGTTTCATGAAAAGGACTTAGGAAAACATTGGAAGGCAATTAGACTTGGTAGGCATTAGGTGTTTTTACTTGTATTATTACTTCCTTTGCCTGGAATGCTGTCATCGCTGGCTTTGCCCCACTACTCCCTCTGCTCGGCTTACTACTGCCCAACCTCCAACTCAGCTCAGCTTCATCCCTCTGGCCTCCGAGGCTGGGGGAGTCTGCTTTTAAGTTAGCCTGGGCCCACCACTGTCAGAGTCCTTCTGCATCATCAGACTCATTTATTTGGAGCTCCTTGGAGGCTGAGATGATGTCATCACTTTTGCCTCTTTGGTTTCTAACATTTCTGAATTAAATTGGATGGAATGTTCGTTATGTTCCTCCTCAGCCTCTGACAGGGAGCACGTGGACTGAGCAGCAGCCACATTGATTTGCTTGGATTCTTTTGTGTGCTGGTTTTCATTTATTTTCCCAGTACATGTAATGTAGAGTGATTATACCTGTCCACTTTTATCCTGTTGGGCTCTGACAGGTGGGATATTGGGAGAGAGGGCTTGTGAATACAAATGAGTAGAAACAACTTGACATTCTCTGTTTCTTCCAACAGAAATAGCTCTTTTCCAGTTGTCCACTGGCCTTGAGATAATGGATTGTGGAAATTGATCAACTCCTTCTATTACAGCACATTTACTAGGCCCAGCCAAAGATTCTAAAGTTTTCTGTAGGAAAGAGAGTCTAGAGGAAAGTTAAAGACTCAGCTCTTACAATCCTCTTTACCTTTCAGCCCCACCCGAATCCCAGGGGAGCGGATGGTCAACACACAGTTCCTAGGTAATTACAACGTCTGGGAATTACTGAGTTGGGAATAGAATGCCCAGGGAAAAAGGCTGGTGAGCTTAGTTTGTTCTGAAAGCTGAGTATTTATTATGAGAACAGCAGTGGGTTTGGAAATGAGTTTGAATATCTGTATATCCCTTTTATAGATAAAGAAACTGGGACTGAGGCAGGTTAAATAATCTCCCCAGGATCACCTAGCTTGTAAGTGTTAATATTTATTTCCCTTAAGAGCTGTTGGGAGGAGAAAAGTGTGCAAGGCACATGTAACACGTAGCATGTGTTGGCACACAGGAGTACCTAACTGCTTTTTGCACAGGAGTGTTGGCATACAGGAGTACCTAACTGTTTTTTGCACGTCTAGTTACTGGGAGGACTGGTCCTGAAATGTCCACACAGATTTTAAGTATTTCCACTAAGACAGATGTCCTGTTACCCTTACCCTCATTCCTCAAGTTTTCACATGTAGGAGGGAATTTCTGCTCCATTCTCCAGAAGTATCCGAGGAACACTTCTAGCTCTTTCCCGTTGATGTTGGAGGTAGGGTCTGGGGGGCTCAATAGTCGGCCTCAACCCGCCCCGTCCTCTTACCAGGTTCTTGACTCCACCACAGGAAGGAATTCAAGGGCAGAGTCACAGTAGACAGTGAGAACAAGTTTAATGCAACAGATAAGAAATACAGGTTCCACAGAGAGAGCGCAGCCTAGCACCAGAGACTGGGCAGGACCCACACCAAGTTTAATACAAAAGTGAGAAATACACACTTAAAGTTCAGTACAGAGTGCAGGCTGGCTCAAGAGAGGGAGCAGCTGCTCACTGAGAGTAAGTTCGATACAAAGCAAAGTATATACACCTCAGCCAGCAAAGTGCAGGTCACCTCCAGGAAAGTGAGCAACAGCCCCACCTTCTGCTGGGATTCAGCTTTTACATTTTGTCTATCTAATGAATATTCATTTAAGGGGGTGGCTTCCAGTTATGTAACATTAGTCTTGCGCATGCTCAGTTGGTCTCTTCCTGGAGTATGTTCATTGGTCAGGTCCTATCACATGCACCAGGCATATTCAAGAATATTCTGTGCTCTCTATTAAGCATGCCCAGCCACTGGATTCACATAAGCCAGCCCTGTGGGGTCTCATTTTCCCCATGTTGATGTTAAAAACAGGCCTAACTGGCAACAGTAACTTTCCTCTAGGGGAGAGCCCAGAGGAGGGGGCCTGAGACCTCAGGGAGTGGCTGGAAACCCAGAGGCATGTCCTGAAACCCAAGCCCAGGGAAACTGAGCACCTCCTGTACCACCATGACCTTCACTCTTCTCCAGAGGAGGGGTAGAGGTGGTTGACCACCTTGGCATTCATTCTTTTCTGGATTTGCCCTGCCCACAGGACATGTGCTCCCTCCTGCTCCTTCTTGTGGGCATTTGCAGGGCCAGACTGGTCCTGCAAGAGAAGACTGTCCTTGTCCTGTGGGGTCGGTGTTGGGTGGCAGGTCTCTGTGCCAATGTGAGGTATCAGGCTTTTTATGACCACACATGAGAACTACATTCTCCGATCTAGTTGTGTTAGCAATGAACTTGATGTGTTTAACTCCATCTGTCTGACTTCTGTTATCGCTTGCTTTATTCCAAATTTGGGTGTGGATTAAAAAGGTTAAGGAAGGCCAATTAATAATACTAGTCTGTTGATCCATTGGCCAGAGACTTTGAAACTCAACTTCTTGTGGCAAAGAATAAAACTAATAAGGAGCAAGATTGAGACTTTGGGCTTAGCCAGACCCAAGACCTCAGATTTTAGCACAACAGCAGTTGGTGGGTTGTGGGAGTTTGTTTCTCCATTGCTCACAAGTGGGCTGCTGTTCTTATTTGTTGACCAGTCTGGTCAGGACTTAGGAAGCAGAGCTCTTTGATGCTCTGTGGTTGACCCGAGCCAATTTGGGCTCATGCTGTCCTTCCCTTGGCAAAGGGCAGTCGAGGCAAAAATCCCAGAAAAAGCGTCTTTGAACTTTGGAAAGGTTCCGTTCCAAATAGGCAAATCTTTCCCATGTGGCTAACTAGATATTGATGGGTGTTCCTGTTTTTGCTGTTTCTTAGCCAAATCTGCAGGCCAGGACTTTAATCTATATGAGTTTTTTATGTGGGACTCAGAGCATTTCTCTAGGCTTCATGCAAGTCCTATGAAGTCAGCCCCAGACCAGCTGCCCCAAACTCAGTTTCTACTTACACTATTCACAATCATATCCAGAGTCAAGGTACCACTCAGGTAGCTAAGGAAATGAGCTTTGTTTGAATCTTAATTTGAACATCTTGAATATACATTTTGAGATAAACTGAGCATTAGACAATAGCAAAAAATTATAATTAGGTATAATGTTGATTTATATAAGAAAATGTATTATTTTGAAGAGATGCCTACTTAACTAAAAAGGGATAGCATGACATGTTTGCTATTAATTTTAAGAAAAAAATGCTTTGGGTGGCAGGTCTCTAAGTCAATGTGAAATATTAGAAGGCCCATTATGATCATACATATAAACTATATTTTGTGAGGTATAATGGTAGTAATAGTATTAATAATAGTGATAATAGTACCAATAATAGAATCAGTTGAATGGGATTCAGGATGGTTCAAAGACTCACTTTATTAGCAGTCCCAAGAGAAAAAGAATATATAATCACTATAATGTGGAAAAGGCATTTGAAAAAATTTCAAAAACCATCCCTGAAAAGTAATGATTAGATAGTAGATGTTAAAGTTCCTTATAAAGTTCAATACTTAAGAGTGCAGTTCAGGATGGAAAAAAACAAATATCAAAGGTATAAAATAACATAATCACATGTAGATGCACGCATACATGGGAATATAGTAGACTATACTATTTAGCAAGTATCTATATATTACTAATCAGTATATTTTTCAGTCCATAGCTGGGTTGAGAGTAAAACACCAAAAGTAAACTAATACTAGCACTGAAAAGTAGTAATACTAGTACTGATATTGCTAGTACTCTTTAATATTGTTTGGAGTGTACCAGGAAAAGCAGTTAAATAATAAAAAAATAGGTATAAAAATAAATAGGTACATTATTATTTGCAATAATTATTTCTAAATCTTTATACTAATTTTCCATGGATTTTCTTGGTATCATATCACCTGCCAATACTAATCTCAGAAATGTGTCTAGTTGCATCTTTAAATAGATAAAAACTAGTTTAAAAAACATACAAACAATAAATGATGAGCGTAAAATGGAAGAAAATATATTTATAGTATGAAGATAAAACAGTTGAACACATAGGAATAAGCTTAAGAAATATGCAGGACCTATATAATCAACCTTAACAGTATTGGGACATCTTATGCAAGCACAAGATGTACCTCTATCTGTCATCTTTAGCTTTTCTCAGCATGTCAAAGTGGAAGTAATTCTCCATACATTAGATCATAAACAAATTGTGATCTCAAGTCATACCCACCACTCAGAAGAGACAAGTTTAGTTGAAATGTTACTTAACTAAATTATTTAACTCATATGGAAGAATAACATTTAGGAAGAGCCCAAGGGAGGGGCAAAAGGATAAAGGAAGTAGTTATGGGTAGAAGAAGATAAACATTGAATGGTGAGCAGAGGAGGGCTGACACAGCAGGCCTAGGACTATGATCCTTGGAAAGGCCCACTTGGAAGGCCGGCCCTGGGCTGAAACAGTTGCTCACACTAAGAAATTTCCTCTCAATGTTAAGAGCAGCTTACTGTGCCTATTCTGTGCAGACTGTGTTGTTTGTGCTGAGTACATGCTTCCTGCTGGGAATCTGCAATTTTGGGATGTGCCAGGTAGATGGTGCCTATACAACCAGCCCCCAGTAAAGACTCTGGGCACTGAGTCTCTAAGGAACTTCCCTAGGAGGTGACGTATGTATGTGTTGTTACAACTCATTGCTGGAGGAATTAAGGGGTCTTATGTGACTCCACTATGAGAGGACTTCTGGGAGCTTGTACCTGGTTTCTTCCAGACTTTGCCCCATGTGCTTTTTACTTTTGCCTAGTGTGTTTTGTGTCCTCACTGTCATAAATCGTAGCCCTGAGTACGACTATATGCTGAGTCCTGTGAGTCCTTGCAGTGAATCGTCAAACATAGGGATGGTCTTGGGTACCCTGACACAAAAGGAAACTTGGAGATTCTTGGGAAGACAGAAGGAAAATCACGTGGGGGAAAAAACTGATTTGGAAAGCTGGGAAAAGGAAGGTTTTAAGAAAACTATTATGTTTAATTTTCAAATGTTTCTGACCAACACTAAAATGAAAATGCAAGTCTTAAAGCAGTTTTCTAAAAACTACATGAGACAACCCGGCCAGAAGTCCAGGTGGCAAACATTGCCACACTGCGGCTAGGGAATACGTGCTATTCCGTCTAATTATTTGCTATAAAGGCCAGATTGTAGACCAAAAGTTTTAAATACAGATACCAGAGAAACTACAGACATCTGCACTGTTGTGGCTTGAATTGTGCTCCCACACCCAGAAGGTATGTTCAGGTCCTAAGTCCTGAAACCTACAAACATGACCTCATTTGGAAATAGCTTCTCTGCAGATATAATCAAGATAAGATAAGGCCATACTGGATTAGGGTGGATTCTAAATCCAATCTGACTGGTGTCCTTATAAGAGTGAAATTTGGACACAAAGACACAGACACACAGGGGAGAAAGCCATATGAGGACAGGCAGAGATGGAAGTCATGCATCTCTGAGTCAAGAAATACCAAATATTGCCAGCAACCACTGGAAGCTAGAAAATCTCTTCCCCAGAGTCTTCAAAGAGAGCATGGCAGTGCCAACACCTTGATTTTGGACTTTTAGCTTCCAGAACGGATAGAATATATTTCCATTGTTCAAAGCCACCTAGTTTGTGGTTCTTGGTTATGGCAGCTCTAGAAAACTAATGCAGGTGCACACTGGCACACACACTCACACGTAATCATTGTGTGAAGCACTCTGATGTGAATTTTATCTTTAAATTAAAAAAATGCCCAATTGTTATTTTGTTTTGCCAACTAAGAAATAGCAGTAATAAAATAGAAGCAAAAACAGTCAAAGGGGATTACAGTTCAAACAAACTAATCATTGGACAAAGAAGTTGGACACTGAGTGGGCTAGAATTTGGTTGATCCGTCCACTATAGCCCAAGGTCAGATTAGGGAAACCGGCCTGCCCTGACTTTCTGTAAGTCCCTGTACAATAGCCAGATGGAGGCCTGGATAACGTTAGTTATTTAAAAGTTATTTACTTAATAGTTAGTTTGATATGTTCTATCCTGCTACTTTGACAAGTATACTTTCATAACAAAATTTTTTAAAAATGTAAAAATTCATGGTTTTATATGAATGAGTGCCAGCCAAATATAAAAGATGACCACATTTAATTATTATGCATGTCTAAGTTTCTGTTGATAGGCTGGCACTGTTTAGATGAGTAATAAAATACAAATATACATGACATAAATGATAAAGCAACATTCCATACAGGCTATTTTTCCTGTCTTCATTTTAGCCAAATCACTAGTTATCTTTTTATAATCATGATTTTCACATAGTTGGTATTCTATTGGCAGAAATGACCTAAACATATGAAAGTAAATGTAAAAAGTTAAAAAAAAGCTTATGCATTTTCAAATAAATTTTAAAAAATCAGTCATTATCTATAAAATTAAACAGAAAAGGCAAATTATATTTATGAATATAAAATTTTTAATTTTAAATTATTTAAACATTAAAAAATTAATTTAAAATATAATGAATAGATTTTTTATAAAAATAAAACTAACTGCAAATCTAGGATTCTATGTCTACCCAGTTGCCAAAGAACAGAATTGGTACCATGCTTCACATCCATTACATCTAGGTCCACATAGGAGCAAAATGAATTGTTTAATGTTGGGAAATGTTTCTTAGCTACCACATATAAGTGCATAAATACCATGGTAATTTGTGAATACTTCTGGGATCACATACATAACAAAAAGCAATAAAATGGGTGTTCTGCACGACAGGGAACGGGTTGTTTGTTATGCAAGAATTTATTGTATTCATGCTTTCTAGCAGAATTTGACAAGGTTTTCTTTCTCCTATCTAATCTAAGCAGTCCAGAGCTCAAATCCTCTGGAACCTCTGAAGTCGTCTCTGAAGCAGCACAGCCCACAAATCTTCACGGCATTCAGTCATCTTTTGTTCTTAGAAAATCAAGCAGGAGATGGGAAGAAGCACTTCCCTGGGGCCTGAATGGTGCTGGTCATGAGAATGGATGTTTAGATTTATGGGTTAGAGCTCTGAGCATTAGATTCCGAGTGAGTGGTGTTTCCGTGTGTTTTTGAGATGAGGCTCTCTGAAGTGAAGGACCTATGGAAAGGGCCCTCTTGTCTGGTTCTGAAGGTGGTCCTGGTTGGGTTGGAGGGATATATGGACCTGCAGGAGAGAAACCAGGCAAGTGATTGCTGCTTGCAAGGCACCCACCTGAGACACCTGACGTCCTGATCTAGGATAGTAAGGGAGAGGATGGAGAAAAGGGTCTTTGCTATTGTTTGCTCAAGGTACCAGCAGTGATCAGTAAAAGGCCAGCTGGTCTGAATTCATGCCTCTGTGGAGCCACCAGCAAACCCTTTCAACACCTCTCATACCTGGCTTTGAGACCTCGTTAGTTTAGGATCTAGGACAATTCTCTATCCTGACTGAACCCAGCTGATAATTTAATCCATGCTTAGAGAGTAAAAAATGATTCTTTGTCCTTATTAGCAGCCTCTTTTGGCCCTACTATTTCTTTAAAGCAAAACTCAGTACTCCAAAGCCTCACAGGAACAGTCCTGACTGCAAACTGCAGGAGTAAGAGCTGATGTTTTACTGGACATTTTCGCGGCAAGGAGGGAAGAAGTTTACGTCCTAAGCAACATGATGAACTTAACACAAAATTGCCTTTACATCTCTCTATTCTTTCCCTCTAAGTTATCTCCTAATATCAGCCATTTTATCTCTTCCTCCCTCACAGGCTGGTTCAAGCCCCACTCCACCCTTTTCCATGCAGAGCAGTTCACATCTCCTTGGGCTCCAGATTGCATCATCACAGTCATTACCCTGCCCTGCTCACAAAGGAATTTCCCCAGGATTCACTGTCTTCAGAAGATAGGGACTAGGGTAAATTAAAAGAGGGCTTTCCGGCAGATGTTTGCAGCATATTTGGATTATTGTTGAGGTCAATTCTCAATTCCATCCTTTTTTGCCTGATGCAGACTACAAATAGTAAAACAAAGCAGGAGACTTTGGAAACCTGGTCTCCGGGTTGGGTGGTGGCTTCTTATCCAGATGAAAATGAAGTTAAATGAATGGCATATACCCAGCCCACTTTCTCAAACTCCTCTTTCTCCTCACGTACATGTGTGTTCTGGAGTTTGTAGCTCAATGGACACCTGACAGTGATGTTTACATCAGAGTCAGACCACATACATAATAAAAAACAGTAATTGAACAACTTTCTCCAAGAGCTCAACCCTTGGTTTTGTTCTTGAGCAAATTCTCTCCTAATCCACAGGCTGTATTCATGGAGAAGAACCGACAAGGAAAAGCACTTTGTGGGCTAGAAGTGAAGGAAGGAGGTTCAGATATGGAAGGTTAGTATCTTTCCAGCCACATTGAAATGAAAGCTACATATAGAGCTGGACCACTTTGGAATAGACTTCAATTCCTTCCTGGAAGCTGACATAGCAGCTGTTATGAAATATAATTCACTATCAGTGTCCCGATTACATCAGGTATTCTTTTCTCAAATGACCTGATTTGGAAATAAATGCATGTGCTTTAAGATAGTGTTGATCCATGAAAAAGCTTTGTGAACAAATAAATCCGCCTCACACCAGCCAAATGGAATACTCTCTGTTCTCCAAACATTTCATTACTTTTTAACTACTGGGCATTTTTCATTCTGTTCTTTCTGTCTAGAACGTTCTCCACAAACTCTACTCTTTGTTAAAAATCATTTCAACCCTTTCAAATACCCTCTCAGCACTTCCTCCTCAGTGCTGGTGACGATTGTTTCTGCATTCCTCCACTCAACCAGAGGTAGGAACAGGAGGGTGACTTAGTCTTTCTCAGTGTCTCAATTCCCTCTCCTGGTTATGACCTAGATATTGCTATTACTCTCTCAAATGGCCTTCTCTAGAACCTTGCACAGGTGTGCACATCAGTCTCTGCCTCTAAAGACTACCACAACAAATGGCAACAAAGAAGCCCCTAAACGGGAAACGATTGACAAATACAATGTGTTGAATAAATGCAAGAATCACCAAACTCTGCTGTCACAATTTGGCAGTGGTCATTGTCTCCCTTGCAGAAGGCAAATACATTTGTCCCTCTGCAAGCTAATCAATTTGAAACCATTCTGGGTGCTAAATGACCAGGTCATGGCTCAGTACTCAGTCCTTGTGTGGTCACAGATTCACAGTATAAATCTAGTTCTGGATAATGAAGGAAAGTGACAGAGTAACAATATATTTTAACTTAATGAGTTGAAAATGCCTAGTGAGGTTTCAGAGGGATTAACACACAGACTGGTTTTATTTAGCATTGATCTCAATGCTCTGAGAATAATAATTATAAACTATTCAGGTGCTTCCAAATTCATTTGTCAGTATAAATTTAAACATCAACAAGAGTGAGAACAGGATATCAAGAGAATTGTTAAGTGGACCCCAAATCACAAAATAGAACCACACAATTGAGAAACACAAGCAAGTGAAATTATGAAGTGTGAGTATAGATTTAGAAGAGGAACTAAGTTGTGCTGAGGACCTTGGAGACAAACTCATCCAGCCCCTTACACTACAGACAGTATATTCACGAGCAAAAATAGAAAAGGGTGTTATAAAAGCCAGACAGCTCCTAGTGTAAGAGCTAGAATGAAACCCATCGTAGTGGGTAAACTAAAAGGAGGACATAACTGCCTCCAGCTTAGTTCCCTGTGGGCACAGAAGCAGTCTCACCAACAAGCCCCTGTAATGACAGTGACTCATCCAATTAACACAGCACAGAGGTTTGAAATGAAAATCTTTAAGTGGAATACCTCGTGGTTGAGGACCAAATACTTAAGTTAGGATCCCTACTAAGCATGGTCCTGGACCCATCCTTGGCTCACCTGAACCACACTAGTTAGAGAGAACTCAGCAGAGTATGGCATAGAGGGCTGGTGTCTGGAGTAAGGTTAACTCTCATGGTGAATGCTTTTCTTCTTGTCAGAAGAGGAGACCCAGAAGGTGCATCCTTGTGATGCTTTCCTGGAACCAGTGGTGGACTCTTGGAGACAGGTGATGATGCACCAGCTAGGAGACAAGGAGACCATCCTTCATGTGCTAGCTCAGTCACTCACTCAGGATACTCAGCTGACAAGCCACTAATCCCTCTGAAACATTTAATGACTCCATTAAGGCTAGAGAAACAGTGGCTCATAGTCATTCCAAGGCAGGTCCATGCCTGGGTTTCCTGGCTCCTGGTACAGTTCTCTTTCTCCTTGAGGTTGGTATGTGGCAGTGAAAACTGTGATTTGGGAACAGAACACAAAAAAGTAGAAGGAAAAGGAGATTGAATGGTCCTCCATGTAAATTTATCCATCCTGTGGGGAGAATCAATAGAATGCAAAGCAACTAGGCTTAGGAGTCTCACCCTTGCTGCTCCCTGTACTGGGAACCTTCTGGCTCTGGATATTTGTGCACCTCATTCACTCGCTTTTTTCAGATCTCTGCTTAAACATCACCTACTCAGAGAGGCCCTCCCTATATATAAAATAGTATATATATAAAATAATAAAATATATTCCATATATAAAATAATTCGCCATCTTTTATCTGGTGACTCTGCAAACATTACCTTGTTTTAATTTCTCGTGGAGATCTGCTGTGAAGAAAGACAAATGAAACAAATAAATGGCTTTATTGCCTGTCTCCACTAATATTCTTACAATGCAAGCTCCACGAAGGAATGAACTATTTTTTGTCGTCTTCACCACTGTATCCTTAATGCTCAACAGTACTTGGGATGTAGTGAGCATTCAATAAATATTCTTGTGTAAATGAAAGAATGAGTGAAAATTGAAATCTGCTTGTTGGATTTAGAGACTAAAATCGTGCTCTCTGGGAGGTATTTCCCACTGCTCTCCGTATTCTTATTCTTGTCCATTTGTCTGTGATATTATTTCTCTCCTAGTTTCCTTGTAATACTTTGGTCACTGTTCCTCACCTCTTTTGCTGGGTCTATGTCCTTACCTCCCTCTAAATGAGGAGCCTTAATAACTAAGATAAGTGCTTTACATACTTACCCTAATTTGATATTATCCAAACACATAGGATTGTATAAAGGATTATCCTGCTTTACCTGCAAGAAAACTGGTCAAGTTGGTCAAGTTGTTTGAACTGTCAAAGCCTCAGTCACTAAGTGGCAGGCTAGGCTCACATCCTGACAGTACTCATAGCACTTTCTTGGGTTGGAATAAATATCCAATGAGTCAATATGCATCAAGTACTCAGCCCAGTGCCAGGGGACACTAGAGACTTGATAAATGCCAACTCTATTATTATCATTGTTGGGCAGGAGTGGGTCTGTGTATCTGTATGTGTCCCAGCAGCCATCAAATGGCACATTTAAGAGTGTGATCAAGGAGACCTGAATAAAAGCACAAGGGGAGGAGGAGGCAATCAGAACTCAGAGAGAGGTGCCGTTGCAGGAGAGGGACCTCCAACAAACCTAGGGGTAGGAACACTCACTTCCCGGAGCCCTTTCTAAGGTCTGGAGAGTGTACCTAGTAATGTGTCCACATGGTTATAAGAGGGTACTAAAAAAAGTTCATGGAAATATTTGTATTATCTTTAATTCTATTTTCCACAAACTTTTTGAAGAACTCTTGTATGATTTAGTAAAATTTTCAAAAGTGAGATATGTTAACCATGGTTGGACACAATCTTGTCTCTTTCACCTCTGACTTTCCCTCTGTCACATTTTCCCTGCTGTTGGGTGGTACTGGAGCACTGTGAGTCTAGCTAAGCAGAAGTTGAGTTTTAGATGGTTTTATTTGCGACTTGCATGAATGTATCTCACCAAGCCCAGCCACTTCCAGGAAGAGTTCTTGCAGCATTGCTGTGTAGGGATGGCCTCCAGGAGTCCTACTGTTACCTTCTGTGACAGCTCACCCAAGTACTGCGATGTCAAGTTGCAGGATCGTGGGCTGTATTGCCATACGCATGTGTCCAATGTGTCCTGTGCAGCCTGGCTTCCAGAAGCATGTGGTAGTGAAGGAGAAAGAAGAAATTTGAGGAGTGCAAAGCCACAAACTAGTCTGTGGGAAATTCTTGCCGCCAATGAATGTGCTGAATTGTAAGCAGAGGGTTCACTTTGCATTGACCCCTAGTCAATACTAAAATATTCTCCTACCAGCAATAAATTCTATCTTACACTATTCCCATTTTTAAAAAGTTTGGCATGTTAATAATGCAGTGATAACAGTGTTCAAACAGCTAAAAAATTTTCTGTTTTCTGTATTGAAAAAATTGCAAAGTTGTTCAAACTTTTCATGTGATGACAAAGGAAAGGCAGATACAAAAGTACAGAAAAGATATTATCGAGGTGTGTATAGATTTTGTGAAGTCTGTTATTTGTAAGCTTCTTAATTTTGAAAGTTAATTTCTCATTTTAAATGGATATTCATTTTTACACCTAATTTTATATTTGTAACTTTGTATTACTTTTCTTAAGAAGGGTCCAAAATTTGTGTAAACTTCTACCCCACAAAACTCATCCTGCTCTTGGCCGTGGTCTCAGGTAGAGAAACAAAGACATATTTAAAGGGGAGCCTGACAGTGAGGAAAGTGGGGTGTATATACCTTGACCTGTTTTTCCTGCTACCTTCTGATTGCCAAGTCCAAAGAGCAGCCAGAGGATAAGAGAGCCCAAGTATTTCAATCCACAGAGCTCAGCCTGTCTGGGTTCAGAGCAGAGTGGTAGAGGGGGAGATGGAATATATCCAGCACAGTGGAGACCTCCCATTGTCATGACGGGTCTCCCACTGGAATAACACTCAGTGACAGTTTGCCTGCTTATTTCTCCCCACCAGAAATGGAATGACTTACACAGTTAGTGAGTCTGGGAGAAGAAATTGAATATAGAGGATCAGCCCCTTCCGGGTTTCTTCCATCATCGCCTGCCTGCCTGCAGAGCGAGTGTGTCCTCTGTGCTCTTATGCCATGTGGCCCACAGTGACCTGCTGTGCCAGTGAACGGGAGCCTGTCTGCCAGTCTGGGATCAACAAAGCAGGAAGCTCATTTGAGAATGTGGGCTTAGATGTACTGAAATAAGGTCTCTTTTGTCTCCACTTGATGGTAATAATAATGATAGTAATAAAAAGTGGCATTATTATTACTATCTAGTCCAACCCCACATTGTATAGGTTAAACATTTATTTTGCCTTTAAAATAAATGCTTCATTAAAATATTTATTATAAATAAGCTATTATTTTTAGTTTTCTTGCAAATCTGTTTTTGATGTATTTGAATATGCAAATAACTTCCAATTTTAGAGATCATTTGTGTGAATTACTGGGAAATATAACTGACAACAATGACCTTTCATTTTATTTGAGAAACCTCTGCGTTCTAAATCATAGTTTTCTTTTATGGCTTTCTTAGTGAAATTTCTACCAAAATGAATAAAGAATGGAAAGATGAACTCCTTTTCTCTCTAAATAAAATGCTCAACCCTTTAAAAGACAGGGATTTGTATAATAGTGAGGCAGGAGGAAATAAAGTGACTCATCCAGTTTTGTGATTTCTAAAACAAAGGGTAAAGGCTAAATTAGGAGTTTTCCAAAGAGTCAAATTGCTTCTGTTCCTCAAAAACAGCAATAGAAATGGGTGAAATTGGAGCTGTTCTGACTGGAGTGTGGGGTGAGGGTTGGGGACTCCAGTGCCAGCCACTTAGCCTTGAAGCACCTGCTGAGACTCCCTAGTGGTTTTTAGAACCATGGGACCAGCTTAGAGATCTCTAGAACCCACCCACACAATGGTTGGTTGCAGAAGTTCATATAAATCACTATTCAAAACCCCAAGGTGATACACATCCATGGTTTAAATTACCTTCTTAGGAGCCTCAAGGAGGCAAATCCTCAGGGTGACATTGGAGGAGAGGGCTTTAGAGGAGTGAGGTACAGACGTCCTGGGATCAGCCTTGCCTGAGTTGCCGAGACGCTGGGGAGCAGCCTACCCCACAGCACCATTCACTCTTTGCCCTTTAGTTTTTGAGACAAAACTGAGAAATTTATGGTAAGGTGTATTGAGCTCAAAAAGGTAAATTGCAAAGTTAGGGATACAATTAATTGCTTTTTATGTCAGTTCATAGAAATAAGAAAGAATGTTTGATTAGCAAGGCTCTAAACTGTATTCCCCAATAGCTGTTGCTTATTCTGTCTCTGTAAAAGAGAACTTTAAGTCTTGAAAGTGTTGTCCCTGGGACAGCAGCATCAGCATCCTTAGACGCACTGAATCAGAATCTGCATTTTAATGAGGTCCTTAGTGATTTATATGCACAATAAACAGCTGCTTCTCCAACTCCATTTAGGGTCAAATCAAAAGCTTGCTATTCACAAGGCCCTGAGAAGTCTTGCCCTCAGTCCAGGCTGTACAGTGAATTGGCAATAAAAAGATGGCCACAGCAAGCAGGTCTTCAGCTCTCAAGAGCTCAGTGCTAATGAGCTCTTACCCCAAGTGGGTGCAACAGCTTCTTGGTTCACTTTTCAACCCTGGATTTCAGGGTCCAGAGTGTTCTGTTCAAGGACACTATCCTTCAGCTCCCCACTGTCTTCTCCCTGCTTGCTTCCCCTAACCTACACCCATGGTTCGTATTACCATTAATTACTGCCTCTGGCGCGCTTTCTCTAATAACATAAAATATGCTGTCTTCTCCACTGGACCAAAAGCACTTTTTTCCCTTTTGTTTTCTAAGAGCAATAGCAATGCCATGGCAACATCTAATCCCTAACTTCAAGATGGGGGTGGGGTTGGTGAGGTAGTCAGAGCAGGTGTTTTTGAGAAAGAAAACAAAGAATTCACCAGATGAAGGGAGAAATGGAGGAGCGGTGTCTAGGCAGTGCTTCTCAAACTTTCATCTGCATCCAGGTCATCCTGGCATCTGCAGATTCTGATCTAGGAGGTCAGGATGGGGCCAGAGATTCTGTAGTTCTCGTAAGATGTCAGGTGATGCTGATGCTACCAGTCAAGGACCACATGCACTTTGAGTAGCAAATTCTAGGCAATGTAAGGAAAAGGATCTTGCTATTATATTCACTGCTATATCAAGATCGTGTGCCTCCCCGGAAAATGTTAATAGATTGGTAAATAAACACTTATTGAACTAAACACTATCTGCGACACCATGGTGAGTGCTTGAATTCTCATCATAATAATCTTGCAAGATAGAAAATATATTAGCTTTGGTTGTAAAATTGGGACTAATACTACATACACTGAGGCACAGAGAGGCTGCTGAATCACTTACTCAAAGTTGCACAGTTAATGTGGCAAGTTGTTTACCAAATATTCCAAGTGCTTCCCTACATTTCCTGATCTCCCTTGCGGTTAGTTGAAGCTATTGAACTAATTTCAGCCAATGGACTGTTGGAGACATGGCATGTGTCACCTTTTGCCTGAGGCAGTAAGAGTCATTGTCCCTCCTCCAGCCCTCTGTTCTCTGTGTTGTATTCTGCCATCTGAAACATGTGGGTCCTGAGGAGAGAGTAGCAGGACTACTGTTCAATCTGCAGTGGACTTTTGTATGGGGATGCATACATCTCTGCTGTACTTAAATCACTGCAAACTTCAGTTTTGTTATCAGATCATTCTGACTAGTATGGGTTCAGTGTTGATATCAGACAGCACATTGTACAAGGGGCTTTTCATCTGGGATCCCAGGTCCCCTATATGTGAGCCTACCCCAAGTACAATCTAGATTAGGTATGCCCAATACTGCTGATGGGATGAGCCCAGATAAAGTTAGGCCCTGGGGCTGTGAGAAATGAATGGCCAGTACCCTGAGAAACACCTGAAGACAAAAGCTTTAACAGCAGCAGCAGCAGTGACCATAGTCTACAACTCAGTCAAGGCTCATTCTGTGATAAGCATCGTTTGCTTTCTGGATCTTTCATTTACATAGAGGCATGTTTTCGAGTATTGAGAAAAACCATATGCTTTGAGGTTTTATGAGCTGCATTCATGAACTGAATGATACATTATTTTTTGAGCACTATTAATGCACACCTACTCAAATAATTGACTTTACAATCTCTATTGACTCATTCATTGGAAGGGGAATATAGTTTGTGCACACAATGGCTGCTAGGGTCTGAATGTTTGTGTTCCCCCCAAAAATTCATATGTTAAAACCTAATCTACAATATGATAGTATTAAGAGGAGGGGCTTTGGGGAGTTGATTAGGTCACAAGGGCAGAGCTCTCATGAATGGGATTAGTGCCCTTATACAAGAGACCATGGGGGAGCCCTCCACCACGTGAGGATACAGTGAGAAGGCACTGTCTGTGAACCAGGAGGTGGGCCCTCAACTGACAGCAAATTTGCTGGCATCTTGATTTTGAACTTCCAGCCTCCAGAACCATGAGAAATAAATTTCTGTTGTTTATAAGCCTCTCAGTCTATGATATTTTGTTATAGCAGCCAAAGTGGACTAAAACAATGGCATATGGATTTGTGTGTCCCACTAAATAATAAAAGGGGTATCATCTGACCTGAGTTTATGTCAAAAGAATATGACTATTGTTTATATTTTTCTAGGGATATGGAGTTGAACAGAATACAGTAGCAAAATTGACTTAAGAAACAGAAGGCCTGAAAAAAATGTATAATTATTACAGAAACTGAATCAGTATTTGAGACTTTCCAACTCCCCCCAACCCCCAACCATGTTTGTCCTTCTTTGCTAAAGACACCCACCCAAGATGTTTTCATTGATGAGGTGGCTAACCACTTCAGGAACCAATTGATCTCTATTCTCTGAAACAATATGCATCAAATACAGAAATAGAGAAAGCCACCCAGCTCATTCTGGGAGTAGCATAATCTTGATAATAAAACAGTACAAGAACAGTGCTAAAAGAGGAAATTACAGGCCAGTAACACTTACATAAAAAAATTCTGATATTAGATCTGCAAACTCAGCAGTATATACATATAAACAGATTATGACAAAGTAGGGTTTATCCAGGAATATAAGGAGGATTCAACATGACAAAAATCTATTCAAATAATACTCTACATTAGAATTTTAGAGGAAGACAAGTAACTCAAGTAAGTTATATAAACTTAATAAATGTAGTTATGAAAAAATTTGAACAACTTATGAATAGAATTGCCTTAAGAAGAGTATTTTCCAAAAACCTATGGTAAAAACAATATGCTTAAATGAAGTGATGAAACTCCTCCAGTACTGATTTGTTTTAAGCTCTAATCATTGCCTACACAGAAAATAGAAGGATACCCATTTTTACTTTTAATTTTGTGTTACATTGGTTAGGACTTTTCTTAAACTGTTAAATAAAAGAGGTGATAGAATTCCTGCTAGAGCTGTTTCCATTGCTGCATAGAAGCTCAATTGATTTTTTAAAATATTGAATTTAAATTTGGCAATTTTACTGAACTCTCTTATTCAAAATGATATGGTTTTCTTCCTTCTTTGTGGCTTTAATTGATTATGCAACCTATAGTTTGTTTTTTTTTTGTCTTTTTCCGTGTCCGGCATCGGATCGCAACCCTCAGTGTCGCCCCCGTACCGGACCGAGACCAGCAACGGGATCGCAAACCTCGGCGTTGCTCCCGCGCCTCGCTCAGCCAGTGAGCGGGAACCGGTCTGTATGTGGGATCCGAACCCTCGGGTGGGAGCGCCGCCGTGCTTCCCAAGCGGCAACCTATAGTTTTTATTGTTATTGTGAATGCAATCTTTTCCCCAAAATAAAGGGAATCAATTATAAAATGTTAGTGGTCTGGCACAACTTCATTTTCAAACAAATTACCAGACTAAACAGAGATAGCATGTTCCAGCTGATACCAGTTTTCCTCAAATGTTTCTACAATTTCAATGTTCTTACTATCAGAATCTCAACAAGGTTTGACAAACAGATTTTAAAATGCACATGGAAGAAGAAAGAGCCAAGAATGGCCAAGACCATCACTACAGCTGTGTAACATGTGCTATTGAAGTTCTCCCCACTGTATATATTTGTGTCAATAGTAAACTGTCTTATTGGACTTAACTTTGAAGAAGAATCACAATGTAACGCAGCAGCACACAGACCCAGCTGCAGACACACATTTATGAAACCTGGATGTATGGGGGGAGTGTTACCTACAGGGGAAAAGCATGGACTTCCCAATAATGGGTGTGAGCACAAGTGTGTAAATAATACACTTGGAATGGACTTTTGTGAGGATGTGGGTCTAATACAATTCAGGTTTTTTTTTTTCATATAGAAAAAAATCATATCTTTTTGAATAAGATTTTTACAAGGCCTTTAACTGATAGCTTGTAAGTTATTATGGTCCCCACCATAATAAGTGGATGTTTATTTTTATTTTTAATATAATATTTAACCTAAAAAAAAAAAAAAAACTATCTTTTTGACTTCAAGGTAGGGAAGAACTTCTAAAATAAAGCACAAGCAGCACAAAATCTGAAAGAAAATCTTTTTATGAATGAATTCTTAAGAGTGTCTATGTTTTCTTCTGAAAATTTAAAATGGAAAGTTCAGGAGTAAAATAGACAAAAGACACCAGCATGCCATACAGAGGAAATTCAAATGTCCAGTAAACATCTGAAAAGGTATACTGTCTCATTAGTAATTATGGAAGTAAAAGTGAAAACAATACACTGCTTCTTTAAGGTTTAAGATTAGCAAATATTACACATCGTTCCTGTTTCTCTGTATGTTTACCACCTCTTACCAGACCGTTGCCATTTCACAACCAACACATAGACGACTGCCATTTATACTTGTCCGGCATGCTGCGGCCCAGCGTGTTAGCATGTCGGTCAACACACTCTTCTTCTGCACTCACACGTGGTGTGGCTGCAGAGCCCTTTGCGAGCTTGTGCGACTGGTTCTGGGTGCTGGGCTGTGACTGGAAGTGCGGTGCACTCTTTCCCACCTGTGCAAGATCCTCTCCCCTTGCTCCTTCCCTGTCTCAGTAATGGAGACACCCAAGTGGTCCAGATAATGCAGCCACAAGATGGGCCCCTCCATCAGCCCAGCTCCCTGACACTCTGGGGGACCCATGGTGGACATGTAGTGTGAATGGGAAATGAACATATGTTTGTTTGAGCTACTAGGACTGCAAAATAAACAAATGATAAATAACCTCAAAAAGTCCCATGTGCAACTGTTTGTCTAGAGACTAGAACTGCTCAGCATTCATTCAGAATCTGGCACAGAACTGGCATCCCGCTAAAGTGAGTTAGTGAAGCCTAGCCTCGCCTCATTTTAGATACATAGACAAAATCCATAAAGGGCCATGACAATCAACTGCGTTGTATAATGATAAAAAAAAAAAAAAATTCAATGCTTCCCATCAAGCTCAGACAAGCAAACCAATATACAATACAGTATGCTTTCCTTCTCTTATACTATTTGATATGGTAGCTACCAGGGATATGAACACTTGATGTGGCTGGGGTGACTGAGAAACTTAATTTTTAATTTAAACTTAAAAATAAAAGCAGTATAAAATATTTTTTCATTAAAAACTTTAGTGTTTTGGTAGGTTTGCTTTTAACTCAAAATTTAGCATCAAAAATTGAAACATGCTGTATATGCAAAATACAGGGGTACTTCAAAAAGCTTGTGGAAATATTTGTATTCTTTCAATTCTATTTTTTCCACGAACTTTTTGAAGTACGCTTGTACACACCAGATTTCTAAACTTTGGGAAAATAAAGTTTGGATCAATACATTTTGGGCTGATTTGAAAGACTTAAATATTTTAGATGTACTGGGTCAAATAAAACATGGAATTTCACCTGTTTTTCTTACTCTCAACTGTGATTACAGATTGGCTTACACTGTTTCTATTTGGACAGTGCTGCTCTAGACTTAGTCTAAATTCCTTAGCATGGCATCTCATTCCAACCAGTATGCCTGATGGACATTGCAATCTTAAAAAAGCAACTCATACTGAGAGCGGCCAAGGCAGCAAGGGCTTTACAGATACGAGGGGGTAGCATGGTGCTCCTGCTAAAAGTCCTATACATGACATGTCATTCATCCTTATGTACACCTGGTGTATCAGGTGTTCTAATCTTCCTGAGCTTACGTTTTCCTAATAATTTAGTGTGTACAAGTGACTGCCACTTCCTAGCTTTCTGGCCTTGAAGTCACATCTGCCCAAGTTCCTATTCTATTCAGCACACTACAGCCAACCCCGGCAGTCCATGCCTAACACACATCCCTCTTCAGGGTCCCACTGCCTCACCTGATCTCTACTCTCCACTAAATGACTACTGCCAACGGTGACAATTTAGACTAATCCCATAGGGTTCAAGGATGATGATGATGACTCATTTCAATTCAGATAGTAAATTAATCAATCAAATTGCTGAACTTAGGCAACTCACATTTTTTCCTCAGGGTCTGCCAATAATTATCTCAATATTATCTCCAATTCTCCTTTCCATTTTTGACTCCTCGGGCTCTGGGAGAGAGATGAGGACATTAATCATACAAATATCCTCATACTCCTTCCTCCCAAACAGACCTGGAATCAAGTGTAAGGGATCAATTATATCTGGGGTGATGACATCAACAGTGCAACCTCACTCACACTGGCCAGCAGGCTCAGCAACTGCTTGGGAACTCTTCCACCCAAACCCACCTCCTACTTGAGAGGCTAGACATGGAAGGCAGGTTAAGTGCCCACACACCTATCTGCTGAGGCCACTGACCATGGCAGGAAAATTGATGCTGCTGTCCAAACCCACAGCTATTGTGAATTTCAGCCAAAGCAAAACAAGAAAGCAACCTGGACTCCAATCAGGGTATGCCTCATTAAGCAGCAGTGCATCTTATTCAAAATATGCCCTGTCCGGTAGAATTCAAAACGCCTGTGTTGTGTGGAGTAATGAGCTTGCTTGATGTGATTCAGAAATATATCATACCAGATAGGCTGTATAATGAACCACATGGGTAAGCCACCTTGCTTAACATTTGAAATGAAAAGGCAGAGAAAATTTTACAATTGCTTTATTTAACAAAATTTACGCCAACTTCTATATCTATATACAAACGTGTTTCAAAACCAGAGCAGCAGACACACAAACTGTTAACACAGGAATTATAATAATGCTTAAAACATGTTACACAAAGTTTTGTTTTCTGCTCATATAGACATTTACAGATTCAAAAATTATTTCAAAGGCTGAGCAGCATCACATCTTCATTTTCTGGGATGGCTTATATAAATGTCCTAAAGGAGGGATGGAGCTTTTGAAGGTAATACATTGTGTTCAGTTTAGTTTAACAAATAGCACTTGGCCCATGACAGGGGCTCACAAAATGTTTTGGACTAGGGATAAGAATTTGAATAAAATATAATCTATTAGAATATACTTTGAGTCAGTGTTTTTATTCTTTTTTATTTTTACTCTATTTGTCTATATCATAAATACAACAAAATCGTCTCATTTCTGGCCCCCCAAAATAAGAAAACTTACATTAAAAAATAAATTTAAAGTAATTTTATTAGTACTGCTAACAAAACGTAGTGACTGGAGGTCCTTCCAAATCAAGATAAGAGTATACAAATATTCAACACAGTGTTCTGCCCTATACCCTCCAATTTTGTTAGAAATGTGTACATTTCATGACACCTACCTACATGTTAACAAACTGTTTTCTAAATCTATTTAGGAAAGACAGCCACTTTTGCTCTCCCATTTTAATGACTTCCAGGAACCCTCTTAATTCCTTAAAAAGCATTATAGTTCTGAAAATCCCCAAAAGCTTTGCTTCATATCCTACTCACAAAATTCAGCTTCATATAATTACATAAGTTGTGTTTTAGATAATACTTGAAAAATAGCTGATGCTGCAGAGTGTAAATATTTCATGTTGACACTTAACACTGTTCCTGATTTCTAGCCTTTCAGGAAAAAGCTGCAAGTGCTGAGGTATTGAAGGAGAAAAAAGAAAAAAATAATCACAGCCTTTCTTCTCTCCACATTTTAGGAACTTTCTTTGATGCTGAAAGGGTATAAGTCTGTAACATGAATAAAACTTCAGGATGCTCTCCTTTATGTAGCAGTGTGGTACACAAGACTCATTTCCCAAAAAGCAACAAACAAAAATGCACGAGGACTAAATGGTGTAATAAAATGATCCCTAGGGGGTTTCTACTCTAGTTTATTCATATAAACCAGACCCCATCACTTACTTTGCTTTCTTTTTCTAAAATGAGATCAGACTATTATAAAAATGTACTCCCAAAATAAATTTCTAGAATATAAAATGTTTTGCATTTTTCATCCTACATAAAATAGGAAATCAGAAAATTAGCTACTGCAATTTTCATATTGTAAAAAATATGTGTACACACATATATAAAAAAACAAGTTTTAAGTTTCGATAAAAATTAACCAATTAATCAATTCAATTATCATGTATTGAATTATACATAATACATGTTGATTATCTGTAATGAGAACCAACTACAAAGGACTACAATCCCACCTATCACAGGATAATTAAGACATTCTCATGTGAAAAGAAAAATCACGAAGTCTCCAATTGACTATCCAATACGATAGAAATCACTGGTATCCTATTCAGATTTAACAGCCCCCCCACCCTCAATTCATTCTCTGCACCAATAAATCCCCTAAGGAGGGAGCAGTCCCTGGAGGGAGGAAAACGCCAGCTGGGGCTGCCTTGTGGCTGGGCCACCTGTGTTCTGTGTGACAGTCGGTGCCTGGCCGTGTGGGCAAGTGAGGACTAAAACCAAGTCTTGAGCTACATTTTCCAAGCCATCTGTCTGCCCGAGAAGCTGCACCTGTGCAGAGGGTGGGATTTTTTTTTCCAATGTGCACAAAGGTGGTGTATAGATCAGTAAAGTCCTGACATTGCAGGGACAGAGGGGGTGTGGAAAGTGTTCTCGGAGTTGCTACCTAGGAAGGGCAAGCAACAAGGAAAGCAGGTCTGTGGCTGAGAAACATCAGAGCAGATTGCTACTAGCAATAAAAACCAGGAATAGCTTCCTAAAACTTGAGCAAACACAGTGGAACTTTCCATTTTGTTGATTCCTGCTCATTTCTAGTAGTCTAATAAGGGAAAATCTTAAGGGGCCTTACAGGCACAGAAGAAAAGGGACAGGAAGTGAGCAAGGAAGCAAAGGAGGCTAAAATCCGGCGCATGAGCTGTAAGTGATCAACAGGAGCAGGCAGCTTCCGCCAGGTCTCGGACGGGTTCCCAAATGAAAAGTCACATTAAGTCCCTTTCACTTCACAGGCCTACCTCGAATTGTCTTCCCAAGTTTTATTTACTTTGTAAGCCTGTTCCATCACATTTTAAATTGGTCACACTTTATGTTTGTGGGAGTGGAAAGGGCAAAGAGACTTAATTTTAGATATTTTCCTTCAGTAACCGTCTTTTTTTGTTGTTGTTGGCAAAATGGCACATTCCCTACCCAACTGTAATAAATCAAGATATTTTAATAGAAAGCAAATCTAAAAACTTGAAAATGTTTTCTTTCTTCTCCTAACACCTGTTGTTGAAGTAGTAAATTCAGGCAAACCCTTGAAACCATTCCGTAAAATGGGTGACAAAAGCAACTCTCCGTGCTGTAGGGAACACTTATGAGTATTACAGAGTGGGGGAGGGATTTTTAAAATGGCCATTTTTCTATAACCAAATTTAACATAACAAAGCAGAAAATATAATTTCCATCATGTACCAAATACTCAGGAGACAAGTTAAAGCCAAAACAAAAATGGACGTGTACACACTAAAACAGGTTTAATTCTTAAGTAGCATTTATATAAAGAGCATGTGTAAAACATTCTTGCTCCTTTGAATGGATTACAAAAGATTTGTATCTACTCAGAAAAAGGAGTACTAAACAATGAAAGATTTCGGATCCCACTGAAAAATCTGTTGAAAGTTTCACATCCTCTCTCCAGAACAATACATGTACATCGATTGTGCGTACAATTTTAGAGGCTTCAAATACCTTCCGAGGTCCAATCACGTATCTCAGGTTATGACCCCTGGCTCTCGACATTCCTATAGGGGATCTTAAGAATTAACAATCCTCTCATTGCTACAGTCTGTATTTCTCCTATTGAGTCTGGTGTGGGGGGACCCTAAACCAGAATAAACTAAAAGAAAAACAACTTGCTTCAAAGACCAATTTTTTTACTTATTTGCCCTTGGAAGAAAGAACATCCCAGTCTCTGGTGGCTTCTATCAAATGCCGCTGGCCGTGACTCATCCACTCTTCCTGGTCTTCGTACAGCCGCCCACAAAACCAGCATTTAAACATACACTGTGATGAATCATCAGGCAAGGAATCCACTACCTGGTAGTTGTTTTTATGAACTTTTTTCAGTTTCATTTTCAACATCATTTGTCTTTTAATTTGATTGGCTTCCTCCACATTCTGGTAGGTCAGCCGCACATGATGCCGCCGGATGCCCAGCTGACACCTAGTCCTCTCAGATAAAACAACTTTGAGGACATTGCCCTTGTACTTATTTATCACCTTCATCACATTGGTCACTTCTGGTGAGTCCACATCAGGATGGTTTAACACAATGACCGGCTGGTTCCGACGGGGGCATTTAATCAACTGATCTGGTTTAGCTGCTATCAGTCGAAGCTGTCTTGCAACCTGAAAAATCGCAGGGTCCTTGAGACAGCAGCTGGGGTCAGCCTGAATCTTGTTCTTCTTCTTGGACACGTTTACTAGTTTGGCTTTATTCCTACCTATAGGGACACTTCTGGACAGCAGCCTGCCTTGCTTCCTCAGTTCACTGCTTCCTTGCTGTCCCTGCAGGGGGCCGGTTTTTTTAGGGGTGGTGCTACAGATTGCACCCTCTTTTCTTGGTTTAGGCTGAAGAGATGCCTCAAGATTTTGGGACATGTCTATTGGCCCACTCTCACTTGTCAAAGGCTGTAATCCGGAGTCTGTCTGTTTCACAGGGCAGAAGGGGACTGGTTTTAACAACTGTGTTTCATTGCAAGGTATGCTGACAGGTGCTTCGCAAGTGGCCTCTATAATGTGGGCATCCTCAGAAGAATTAAGAACCCTCAACACAGCCCCTTTGGGGATCAACACTGGAGTAGCAACATGAGCCTTCCCAGTCACCCTGTTTTCGGTTTTCCCATTGCTGCCATCAACAAACTGTGGATATATTTGCTGACGAATAAGCTGTCCATTTCCTGTAACACCACCAACATTCTGAGGTTTTTGGAGAGTACATGTGGAATAGCCAGGGCTAGTGAATGACACATTTATTTCCTGAATACCTTCAGGAGTAGCTTTCGAAGTTGCCTTTGACACCTGCCCCACAGAACGACGATGTGCACTATTTGCAGCCAAAGATGAAGGCTTGCCACAGGATTCAATTAACTGAGCTATCTTTCTGCGTAACAGTTCAATTGACTTTATTTTGGACGTTGAACTATTCCATTTAATGCCCTCAGGGACATTTTCAGATCCAGAGCTCAGAGAAAATACTGATGAAATGACCGGGCCATCAAAAGTGTCACTAGTCCTTTCCAAATTCTTTAATTCCAAAGGTTTATCCCCAGGCTGATGAGATCTACTTCTATCGTCCCCTGTTATATTTATGTTAAAATACTCACTTTTATGTTGAGAGGAAAGCTGGCCTGTATTTGAAACTGCCTTGGATTCCTCTGTCTGGTTATCTTCCAGCTTCCTATTAGAGGGAATCATTTTCACAGGAATATTGATCTTACTTCTAGGTTCCAAGTCATTCCTACTTGCAGGCAATAAGCCCTTTTCCCCAGAGAAGGAAACAGTCGCTGGTGAAGCAGCAAGAGGAAATAGCTGCTGTGCGTCACTGTGCAAGTCTCTTCCACCTTCAGCAAAAGAAACAGAAGCTTTATATGGAAAAGGGTCTAATGCTGCTCCAAGACCACATAAAACCCTGTTTTTTACTAGAGATGCTGGAGAATGACTTTTTAAGGCAATGGAAGGAAGAGAAGTTCGATGTGGATACAGATATTTATCCTGCAACTCCTGAAATGTATCGGAATTGAGAGATGATTCTCCATGGTTGTGCATACTAGAATTTGACATTAAAAAATCATAAGACCGTACCCATTTCACATTTTTTAGTTGCTCCTTAACTGAAGATTGAAGATTATCAATGCCTACAAGTTTTCCAACATTCCCTTCAATGGTTAGTGACTTAGATTTTTCTGCAGAAACTATTTTTTCTGACTCATTTGAACCATTCTTTTTAGTCATACGCCCAGAATGACTTCTATCACCCCTGCCAGCTTCAAGGGAGTTGTTCTCTTCCAGTGGAAACAATTTCAGAACAAGCTGCTGTGTGCCGTTGACAACCTTCACGTCTATCAACTGGGCTAAACAATTTGCAGGGACAACTAGTTCCGCTGGTGCCACAACTGTTAATGGCATACCTGGCTGAACAGGTTCTTTTGCAGGGGACAACACTTCCACCTCAACACTTTTGTTCTCAAACAGACTGACTTCATTTGGCTCAGATAGGGTCATTTTTTTTGGAATACACACCACATCTTTTTGGTATTCCTTTGATTCAGGTAACAACATGATATTGTGCATTTTGTCTTTATTTGCATGGAGAGAGAATCCTGAAAGTTGATCTGACAACGTATTTTGAAATGTAGTCCTTGGACTGGAAACTTTTAAAAGCCCTGCGTTTTGTTTTGAAGAGCTGGCTTTTTGTGGCTCCAGCTTGGCAAGGGTTTTGGGTGGCCGTTTTGCACCTGCCCTCTCGTGTACTCTTTTCCTGTGCTTGACGATATAATCATTTCTAATAGCACCGTAGTCACAATACTCACACCGATAAGGGAAAATGCCTGTATGTTTCACCAAATGCCTCTGAAACTCTCCTTTTGTGTAAGAGATGTAGCTGCAGTGAGAACAAATGAATTTAATCTCTTCATGCTGAAGTGTGTGCTTTTTGTACTGCAGAGGGTCCTTTGTGGAAAATCGACATTTATCACAATAGTATTTGCCTGGCTTAAAGTTCCTTACCTTAAATTTGTTATTGACAGAACTTGAGATGGCTTCAGTTTTATTTCCAACATGAGCAGCACTGGGATTATTGTTCACAAAATGAAAATGGGGAGGAGCCACACCAAAGCTGCATCGGAAGCAGACATACTTGCCTTCCCTTTGGCTTTGCCCGGTGCCCTTTTTCAAATCTTGAAGAGGGATCTGATGAACACTTTTGCATTGTACACATGTAGCAATGGTCATTGTGGCAGCCTCTGCCTCTGAGCCTTGATACAAAAGTGTCTGCACTTCTTGTCTATCTGGTCGAGTTGCTCTGTTAGTATCAGGTTGTTTGGGAGACATGGTCAAGGAATTATGGCTGCCATTCATTTGCGTAGTATACAACTGCTGTCCAATATCCTTCATTTTCTTCATCTGCATTTCTAAAAAGAGCCGATAGAAAATCAGAAAGATTTCACATGATAAAATTCTTAGGAGGCACCCTTCAATACATTTTGTGATTGGTAGAGCAGCAGCTACTTCCTGGGAGCATACTTATCTCTTTTTATATACCGCCACAGTAGGTCCATGATACCAAAATATGATTGCTTTCAATTATCTGGTCTTCCAGGCAACACTAAAGGAAAACAAAATCATAAAGCATGATTAATACAAGAACTTAAGATTTAGTTAAGCTGTTACCAAATTTATTCTATATTTCAATGGCCTTGGGAATTTTATGCTAAATCTCAACATATAACACATGTGTTATAACACAACAGAGTTGGCAAACAAGCCTAAATCAAAAATATTTTCAAACTTAGCCCCCTAAAAAGCACCACTTTAGACCTACCATGAACACAGATATCCCAGTAGCAAGGACATCATAGCAGCCACTGAGAACAGCCTTCGATTAGTTAAAGTTATTTTTAAGTGTCAATGAACACTTCCTAGCAATTTCACAGGTATATTTTCATATTAGTCTCACAAAAACCTTGTACAGGACATCATCAGTTTTTGAACACATTAGTTATCAAGTGGTAGAGCAAGGGCTTTGGCCCAGGAGTTCACATCTGCTTCCACATTATAGCGTTGTTATTAGCTTGGATACCAGCTCTGTCGCCCACACACTCAAGTTACTTTCACAAGTGGTAAGAACCCAGCAATACTGACAATATTAGAAAGACAATCATTCCCTCAACAGATCATTGAGCATCTATCATGTGCCAGGCTTTATTCTAACCGCTGTGGAGCAGTGATCAAAAGCAAATCAGCCCCTACCCTCATGATGCATATACTACATAGGGGAGAAACATTATAAATTTATGTCAAATGGTGGCAAGACAGCTACTAAAAAAAATACTACAAAGCAGGGCACGGAGGTAGAGACACCTATGTGATATGGGGCAGGGTGGGTTGTGGAGGTGACGATGGTCAGGAAAGGCCTCTCACTAAGTTGGCACTCGAGCAGAGACTGGGGGTAACCAGGGAGGGAGCACTATGGCTGTCTGAGAAAGAGGTGTTTCAAGCAGAGAAGGCACAGGTCTGTGTGAGGGGGGCCTGGCACACATGAGGAACGGCAAGGAGGATCCAAAGTTGGAGCTGAATGAGCAAGGGACAGGGAGAGTAATAGGTACAGCCAGAGGGAAGGGGAGACTGGTCAGGGAAAGATGTACAACACAACACCCTACGGATGGGCTTTTCCTCCAATGAGAAGGGCGAGCAGGGGAGAGACTGGGCAGTGGCACGATACGAACTGATCTGTATTCCAACCACAGCCTCTAGCTGCTGTGAGGACAGGAGCCTGTGAGGGGCACAAGGATGGCAGCTGGGAGACTGTGAATGGCTTGGACAGGGGCAGCAGAGGTGACAAATGTTTTCTATAGTGCTCACTCTAGTATACTCACACATATGACATGGAACACAGTGACTAATTTCTACACAACCTTTAATGACACTTCTTTTTCAGAGTATATAGAACTAGGAGCCAAACAAACACCACTCTAGTTTGGGATGTGCTAAAAGCCTTTCTTTTATGACTTTAAAAAGCCACTTAAATCTTTTGAAGCTAAAGTTTTTCATCTGGCAATTAGAATTAAGGACACTTATCCAACCTCTCTGAGAGCTGCCGTGATAACTAAAACCCTAAAGAGGGTTGAAATTTTAAAGTCCTTCCACAAGTGTTAAGAGGCACACAGAGGCACTCAGTGTCTGTTCAAAGATGGGCAGCAACACAAGAGAGAATTAGCACTTCTTTCTGGAATGCTGCTCACAGGCCAGGAGCCACACATAGTCTGAAGGGCTGACTTGGGGGAGCAGAAAGGTTCTCTGTAGGGTCAGGAGAAACAATCGCTGCATATTCGGATATGGCATAAAACCTGCCCTTTAAAAGCAGCTTTGGAAAGTACCTAATAACCTATCATATTTGGTGACAAGCTGCATTTCTTCTGTGAAAGACAGTTACCCTCTTTCAAAAGCAATTTCCAGCATGCAATTAAGTCCGAGGGCATCTAGAGACTCAATCAGACATGCATAAATGTGCACAGAATACTTAGGTTTCAAGTGGATAGAGGCTTGTGGGGTTGCAAGGTGCTGTCTATCACCTCAGTGTTTAAACACACACCTATGCTAGGGGACCATGATTTTGGACAGGACACACGAATGCCCCAAACTGCCAAACAGGTAATCATGGGCAAAGACAAGGGCTTTCATAGGCTACTGCATTCCTGGTATTGATAACAGATAGAACTTTCAGGAGTCACTAGGAGAAGCTGACACATCCTTTATTTTCCAAGTTTGTAAAGTGGCTTTAATGTAGAGAGGTAGAAGTGACACCCAGAATATCTGCTACTAATCAAGTGACATCAAGCAAGCCACCCATATGCATCTGCTTGCTCATCTATACAACAAAAGGCTGAACTAGATGATTTCTAAGCCCAGAAATTTCACTTGAAATCACAGACTTTATCATCTAAGAACACTACTATCATCATGTTCATGTTGGCATTTTCATCAGATAAAACAGAAGCAGCCATGGCTGCAACCAGAACCTAAGAAAACCATAGGCCCAAAGAACGCAGAGACTTAAGACGGGTAATAAGAAGGATCTGGTCCACTGGTTCCAAATCTGGGGCAGGCTTAGAATCACAGCTAAAATAGACACTCCCTGGCTTCATCTCAAAACTAGTGAATCTAAGTCTTGGGGGAGAGAGAAGTGGCAGAGACTCTGTGCTTTATAAAAGCACCCCACGTAATCCTGATGAAAAACCAGCATTCAAAATCGCTGGTTGAAGCTTTCAGCAACATTTAAATCCTTAAAATATCTTTACCAACTGACCACACAGTTGATGCTCTAATATTCCCATAAACAGAAAACTCCTTCCCTTGACTCCGGAGCCACCAAAAACACCTTAATTTCTCTTGATAGACCAGTTATATTCTGCACACCTCTTCTTTTATCCAGTTCTTAGTTCTCAATTCTGTTCAAAAGATTTGAGTATCAGTCGATATATGTATCTCTGATCTACCAGACTCATAATCCTACTAGTGTGTGTGTGTGTGTGTGTGTGTGTGTGTGTGTGTGTAAAAGAGGAAAAAAAGCAGCTAATTAACTTACTTGCCTGGCACAACTTGCTTACTATTTCAACATAACATGTTATATATTAATCCTAAGAAATTCTCAAATAAATCATATGACAAAATTCCTCTATTTGAAGAATCATCTAAACCAGGATTCCATGGACACATTTTCAGTTTTTCAGCACCTTTCCCATCCTCCAAGATTCTTCAAAAAATCACAGAAGACAGTTTTGCTATTTTCTTTTTAAGTTCTTTTAAAAGTTATGGGGTGTTATTCCTTCTAAAACTGAAGACTTGGAGACTATAAGATAGACTGGATGGTAACATCATGTCCATGAGCAAGAAGTACAGAATGTCCTGATGGAGGGACATCCCTGGAGAATTGACCAAGGCAGCAACAGTGCCTGAAGAATGCGGAGTCCTCTTGGAGGTGCCCCTGTAAAACTTTCTCAGCAGTTACTTTGAATTAAGAACCCATAGGAGCAAGTGCCAGTATGAAGCATGACGCTGTGATTAACAAATATAGTTCAATGGAAAAGGTAGGGCTCTTGGGTCATGACTGAATTGTCACCTGATTGAAAAGTATCTTCTTGGCTTCTAAACTATTCTCAAGATAATGCAATGGTACTTACATTGCTACTTCCCTCAGTCCCAGTGACAAAGATAGGAAGTTTCTTCAAAACAAGCAGATGAGATTTTCTTTCACCTGTTCAACTTGTGTGGCTAGCGATAGGAAAAAACATCTTAGCTATAACAGTCGAAGACAAGGGTAAATGGATGCAGCAGCACGGAAGAATGAAGACTGCTCTGATGTTTGTATTTACACGGATACAGTCCTGTGGGCACAGGAGGCCTCCTGAGGAAGGGGCTGCCCAGACCCTGTTCCTTCCATTCAACTCCCTTCATCTTGTTCACGTCCAAGTACAACCATCTGAGAAACTTAGCCCTCCTTGACCAGGTAATGCCCAGTGGGCTTATGACCAAGGAATATAAGACACTGCAGATAAAGGGCCATGCATGCGTTTGCCTGCCGCACTTAATAAATTACTACTAACTCTGGCATTTGTGTGCATCTGCCTCCCAAACTCAGCACGCCTGTTAACAAAAGCCTTTGACCTCCTAGAAGCAGAAACATGTATTCTTTCTTTCAGATAATGTAGGTAGGCTCTCAAAAACACAGAAAACACTAAGTATTATTAACTCTGTGGCACAATAAATAAGATGTCCATTTAATATTAGGTTGTCTATTCTCCAAAAATTAGTTAACAGCATACAGTGAACTTTTAAATGTAGAATTATCTACAGCATCAGCCAAAGATGACTGCCACGCACCAAAGAGAAGGGGCGTAGCATGTCACAAATGTGTTCCTTGGACTGAGTCCCATCTTTCCTCAAAGTAAAGTCCTGAGAAAAGGCCTAGTATTCACTGTTGGTGGGTTTTATTTTTTATTTTCAGCTCACTTGGTCGGAAGACTTATTTTAGGGACATACGGGAAAAAAAAAATATTGAGTTTGAAAGAAAACAGTTGAGTGACAATGAAAACATAAAAGATTATGGAAGTTCTTATTAAAAAGGAAGGAGTTGACCTCTAAAGTGTCTGAAGCTACAGATTCTGGAATCAGATTACATACAGGGTTTAAAATCCCAGTTCCATCACTTTCTAGGTTTGTGATCTGGGGCTGTTTGACTCCTCACCTGTAAAACAGAGACAGCTATCGGTACCTACCCCATAGGGTAATCATGAGGATTAAATGTGATAATGTAAAAGTGTTTAGATAAGGTATTGACGCATCATAAGCTGTTAAAAATATTATTTTCCATTTTTTAATGAATAAATTCTGCCAATTGCATAAATAGAGGGGCTAAAATATAGGCTTCTGCCTGACAACTGCTCTTTCCAAACATACACTGAATCTCATTTTATAATTTTGATCCTATTTGTTTGGTTGTACAGCCTAAAAGGTAATTCACCCTGGTGAGCAACATACTCACCTAGCTTTAGTGGAAAAGTGGCTAACTGCTTACAATCCCCGCAGAAAAGATACTCCAACTACAAGAATACTTGCTACAATTTAGGTTTATATATGAGGGTACTTCAAAAAGTTCATGAAAAGATTCATATTATCTTTTAATTGTATTTTTCCACAATCTTTTTGAAGTACCCTCATAGAAGCTAGTTACTGAACTACCTTTTCCTCACCCACTTCTCTCGAAGATTAGCCAAACTGTAAAATATCCCCATAGCAAATAAATCTGTTTCCATTATAGATATGAATGTGAAAGGGGGAAAAAAATGGCTAGCCTATTATATCACATGCATGCTACATGGACCAATGTATGTGAATACATTTTTGTTCATGAGAGATGCCCAGAAAACTCAGTTGACCAACTGCATCCTTTCTGGGTGGAGAAAGCAAACTTAAGCAACTCTTTTCAGGAATTCTGACTCAGAAATCCTCCTTTCAGTGTTGCTTTCACCACATCCATCGCTGGGGCAGGCATGTAGCTGCTGTACCCATGATGAGCAAAGGAAACGGAGGTGGAAGGTTTGCAGTTCAAACTCTGATCCTGTCCCTTATTTGCTGTGTTCTCAGGCAAGTGATTTCTCTCTCTTCATTGTCAAAGAAGGCAACAGGCTTTGGTATCATCAAATTTAATAGGTGATTAGGACAAGCAAATGAGATAATGTATGCAAAGCCCTCAGCCCGATGGCACAGCCACTATTTAGCCACAGTAAAGGCTAGTCTAACTTTTCCCAATAACCAAATAATTATAAAATTCCAAAACAATCCTAGCCCAAAGTGTCCAGTAACACGCAGACAACTAATACCTGACTGGGGAAAAAAATCCAACATTAGACATGTAAATTGCCAATATTTTCCCAGAAGGATAATATTTAGAAAGAAACTTGCCTCAGCAATAGCTTTTTCACCATTATCACTAACCAAAATTGTAGTGAATGGGTAAATAAATCTAAACAAGGAAAATACATCAATTAAGCATTACAATCTTTATGGCAAACAACCCTGCACTTAGAAATGACTGAACTGCAAATTGATTGCCCTGATGACAAAATATACAAACGTTGCTGACAAACATACCATCCTTGGGATCCCAGATTTTCTTCTGAAACCAAATGTATTGCTTGGGCAACAGAATGTGGCAAGAAGGCTGTGCGAGAAGCCCCTATCACCCTTTCTGGGTGAAAGCAGCTCAGTGTAACAGAATGAAAAGAGTAATGACCTTGGGACATCAAGAACAAGGTTCAAAACCTAGGTCGTTGGCTTACTAGCTGTGTGATTTCAGGCTTGTTAACCTATCTGGGCCTGAGTTTTCTCACTTGTAAAATGGTAACAATAATGTCAAATTTACAGAGTTGATGTGAGGACAAAGGAAAAAAGGTATATGCAGGTGGTAGGTAACTTAATGCTTGGCAAAGAGACGTTTTGTCAAGAAATAAGTCAACACATTTTTGTAAGACTTCTTCAAATGCAGAAGAGTCCAGTAAAGCCCAGAGAAGCAGAAACTGGTAGTATTAACAAATGAGCCTGATGAGATAAAGGTCTATAGCAACAGGAGCTCATCAGTTGGCTGGAGACAAGGATCTTCTCCCTCAAGCCCTTTCTACAGGGAGTTCTTTGGGGATCAGCTTGACACTGTTGGGCACATCAATTGAGTCTACATCTAAAAACAAAGGAAATGATTTTAGGCTTCCCCCCTCCAAAAGCTTAAGAGAAAACGTTTCAAAATAAAGACTGACCAGTGCTAGAGCCCTTGAAGTCTAAAACTTATAGTTTTATATGTGAAAAAGTCGAAATGTTTTTATTAGCATTAAAATATATATATATATATATACACACACACACACACACACACACACACACATATGTATGTAAATATATAATAAGGTAATATTACAAGCAATATTACAAAATTCAATGTTATGAAACACACCAAGTGACTTCAGGTCTTTAAAGATGCTAAAAACAAAGGACCCACATATTTTTGTATTTCTCTCCCTTCTTTTTATTTTATTTTATTTTATTTTTTTTTGCCTTAAAGAAAACCCAAAATTTTGCACAAGAAATGGATTAAGAGTTTAATAGAAAGTATAATCAAACACAGAAAAACTCTCTCTCACTAAACCAGTGGTTCTTAACCTTGGCTGTATTAAGGCAACCAACTTGTCATATGTCCAGAGTGTTCAACTTATTTTTATGCTTTATTTTTTTGGCAGCTGGCCAGTACAGGGATCAAACCTGGGACCTTGGTATTATCAGCATCACACTCTAATCAACTGAGCAACTGGCCAGTCTAAACTTATTTTTTTAAAGGTGGTTTCTGGGACAGTTGGTCACCCTACTGCACACTGAAATTGCCAATGAGCTTTAAAAATAAAGATGCCTGGGCCCCATCCCCCAGACTCTGACTTAATTGAGGAGGGCCGGGGGGCGGGTGCAGTCTGGCATTGGGGGTTTTAGAAGCTTCCCAGGTGAACAGCCAACGCTGAGAACCACTTTATATTACAGGTGCAGGAGCACATGGAAATGGCAGGAATAATACTGACATCCCTGTACAGCAGTTTACATACCTAACCCACCTGTGGGTGCCTGGAAGAGGGGCAAGACCACCACTTGGGACTGTAATAGTGACTAGACAAGACTCGGAAGACTAGCCATGTGACCTTGGAAACACCAATGAGACACCCCCGTTTTTTTTTGGCCACTGGCAGGTCTGGGATTGATGCTCTAAGGTGTGAAATTAGAGTATCTACTCTGTAGATTTTTAGAAACTTGAATGTTTCTGGCACCGTGCCTGGCATGGTAGGAGTACAAAGAGCACAGAGTGGGACCGTTTCACCCTGACACCTACCACAGGCTGCCAGGAGATGGTGGGTATCTTTTCAGTAAAGTGGCAAATGGTACATCAGGGATCTGACTGTGGTGCTCTCTCAGTGGCTGGCTGCCTGTCAATCCTGGAGCACCCTGGCTCAAGTGAGGCAGAAGGGGTGCCTGCAGAAGCAGGCTCACATGTTACCTTGATGCTCTTCAAAGCAAGCTTTCAGTTAACTGCTTCTTCCAAGATAATGAGTCTGGAGAAGCTACGTGGCTTTTCCAAGGTCACAGAGTTGGTGAACAGCAGCCACTGGTGTTCAGTCTAAATTCCGTTTTGGGCTACCTTGCCATGTGTCCAGTCTACATTCTGTTCTGGGCTACCCTGTGAGTGAGGCTGTGACCTGAAGTCAGCATCTGCTGCCTCTGAGCACTATTCTTACTTCCTGCTGGAGCTGTGGAGCTGCAGATGGGAGTCACAGCATGAGTCCCCATGGGCACTTAACTTTTCCGGCCTCCTCTTCTCAGGCGTCAAGTGCCCTTACAACTTCAGGCCCTGGTGTAGGCTTCTATGCTCAGAACCCTGGGCAGCAGCAAGGCGCTGCACAGAGAGGCCTGCAACAGAAGCCAGACACTTGAGTTTAAGTCCAGGACCTGTGCAGCCGTGGTTTCTGGGGGGCATTTCTTCTAGACAATAAAGGGAATGAGTCCCAGAAGTGCTTCTCAAGGAGGGATGTGTGTCAAAGTCACCCAGGGAGCTTAAAAAAAAAAGATTCCCAGGACTCACATGACCTAATGCATCAGATCACCCTTTTCCTTGGGTGGGGCTCAGGTACCAGTTGAAAATTATTCCTGGATGATTCTTATGCCTCCTACCCCCACCCCAGGATGAGAACATCTAGATTAGATGACCTCTAGCTGCTTTCACTCCAAGGACGAATCCTGGAAAGTGCAAGTTGGCTGGGTTCGCGTATGTGAACAAACAAAATGTAGTAGACAACATGCAGTTTGAGAACAATCAAGCTTAGAAAATTCTCACTGGTGACGACCTTGATTATTATAATCAACAGCATAGGGCTTGACCAACGAAGGCACTCAACACGCATTTGTTGAAAGAATGAATCAATAAATGAAAGAAGAGGCAGGCTTCATAGTGACAGTAACAAAAGTGTCCTTTGTTCTTCCTCTTGAAGAAAAAGTGGCCCAGATCCCCTTTCTTAAAGGCAAATAGATCTGGAGAGATAGAGATGGGTTTTTTTTTTTTTTAATCTACTATTTTTTTAAAAAAAATCTACATTAGTTTGGCATAACAAATCAGGGAGGAGTCCCAATAAATAAAGTAATGCTCTCCTTTGTCTGCTCTTTTCAAATTGCACTTGCAATGAATATTACTAGCAATAACAAAACTAGATGCGTACAAAAGTGTTATTTTTCAAGGCTATATTAGATCCAAGTGAAAATAATTTTTAAAAAATGCATCCTACGTCAAAGACAGTACCAAAGAAAGTAAAAAAAAAACCAACCACTCTATTTGTATTCTACTTAAAGAGACTAAACAATCTTTTCTGGGTTTCCAGAACCCTTGGACTGTTATCTCCTGTTCTGCATGCGCGTCACAGGTTGCGATGAACTTCCCATAAGTGACTGAGAGATAAAGGGATGCATTCCCATTCTCGCTCTCTGCTGTTCTACAGGAGACTACTACAAGCTTCCAGAGAACGAAGTTTGCCTTACTCTTAGTGATTTCAATTCTAAACCTAAAAAAAATATGTTTTAAGGATTTTAACAAAACGTCACAGTTTAGCTGTGTAGACACCCATTTCTAAAAAGGAGAAAGCACTCAGTATTTCGCTTTCCATTTTTTAATGTTACCTTCATACAATGTTCATTATCCCAGTTTTTGAAAGTCGGGGTATTTTAAAGGGGATGCATTAAATACTCAACGTACAAAGAGGGAGTTAAACGTTTTCTCCCATTCTCTCCTCTCTGGTTAAGAAACTCATTCTTTTGTTTCCCTGTCCTTAAATTATTCCCAAACCCCAAAGGCAAGAAAATAAAAAGGGCGGGCTGGGATGGGGAGGTCCCACAAAGAAATGACATCTGCACTTGGAACATTTCAAACCTTCACCATCTATCCCCTGCCCCCAGCAGGAGATGCCTGGGTCCTCGATGGACGAGCCCGCCCGTCCCCGGGCACCCTTGAACGCTCCGCAGGAAAGACAATGCCAGTCTGGTTTTCGAGTTTATTGTTGGCACGTTCAACACCGAGGGCACCACATTTCCAAAGCGAGTCCACCTCTAAGAGCGTGGGCGCCAGGAGGGGAGGGCGCGGGGACGGTGACAGCCCATCGTCCTCCCCCGGGGGGGGGCCGGGGGGGGGGGACCCGGGCCCACCGAGCGATCGCCGGGGGGTCTCCTCCACGTCAAGAAAACCAAGAAACGTCCACGCTCATCTCCGAGGCCCGCAGGAGGCTTTAAAAATGGCCTCCTTACGACACTTCCTGCCGGGAGCCGAGCGGTAGAGATCCTCGGAGGGGACGCCTCCTGGAAAACGCCGGGGGCGGGGAGCGAGGCCGGGGGTCGCGGCGCACAAAGGCGGGCGGGCGGGCGGCTCCACGCC
>NW_007726162.1:119808-148338 GCF_000696425.1 Galeopterus variegatus
GGCTTCTGCGGCCGCCGCGAGGAGCCCGGGGCCACCGAGACCCGGGCGAGCCCTGCTCGCGCGCTGAGAGCTCGTTCCAGCTGGTTCGCATCCGCACGCCCAGACCGCCCGCCTGCGCGCCCGGGAGCCCCCTCTGCAACGGGAGAGCTGCGTCTGCGCCGCCGCTGGCCCAGCGGACCCCGGTGAGCACTGTCCTGCTCCCGCGGACGGCGGAGGTGGCGCCTGCCCTCATGGAGCTTTTAGTCCCGGGGCGCGTGGGTGACAGCGAGAGGACAGGAGGCCAGGCCCTCAGCCTCCAAATCCATCTTCCTTGGAGAGCAGCGGTGAGGGTATGGCCTTGAAGTCCTGGATTCGAATCTAGACTCTTCTGACTCCTTTACATCGTCGCTTTGGGAGCTTGGGCGACGAAATCCCCCGACCTCTCTAAGTACCAGTGTTGTCATTTCTGAAGGTGGGGAAGAGCATACCTGAGGCCCGGAGCCTCATCTAGCATGTAAGTCGTCGTGAGGATCAGACGGGAGAAGGACTCTGTGAGAGTGTGGAGGTGGCGTGAGCGCCTTTCATGCCGACGGTTCCCCCCCCCTGTCGCCTGGACTCCGATGCTGTTTTCGGGGAACCAGCCGTGCCTCTGACCTTCTGGAAGGAAGACGTGTCTAGAATAGACCGGCTCAGAGGAAAGAAGGGGACCGTATTGCCTGGGTCCGCATAATCAGTGACTGGGATGCTGCTCCCCACAACATGGAACTGCCCCCCAGCAAGGGCAGACTGTGGCAGGGGAATGGCGTCACTGGGAAGTGCAGATTCTCCAGGATTAACAGCCGAAAGTTTATTTGAAAGCTCTGGAAGGGGAAGGGGCAAGGCTGGATTCCAACACCTTCCTGTTAGTGGCAGGGGTCAGTGTGCGTGGTCGTGGGCCAGGACTCAGCATGGAGATGCAGGCAAGGGCAATTCTGCAACATGGGGAAGTGGCTTCAGGAAGCGAGTGTCAGCCACAGGCCAGCCCTGGGGCAACACCTCCGCCACGGAAATGGCAGGAGCTGGGCAGAGAAAAGGTCAGCCCAAAGAGCAGTCCTTTCCCCCTGCCCTGAGCTGCAGGACTCTTGACCTCCTTCCTAATAAGGGAGCTGGTAGGCTTCTGGTCCTCTGTCTCCCAGGGCTCAGAGAAGCAAATGGACCTCTTCTCCAAAAAATCCACATTATGTGCAGTGTTCCTATCAGAGAGAATATGCCAGAGACTTCAAAGTCTCCCTCAGTAGTGGGTAGGGTTGGAAAGGGCATTGAGAATCTAAACTGGCCTCTGCGTGAAAATCTCCAGTGGCAAAATGAGCCATGTTAGGAAAAACTGACAATTCTGAGTAATGGAGAATGAGAAGCCTCAGTGTTAGGAAAATCTTTCCCTCAAGTTTTAGCCCACATTGCGCCTCTCCTTGTATCTTCCACTCATGCGTCACAGTCTGCCCTCTTAAGGCACATAGAATTGATGAAAGGGTACCCTAGCGTTTCCTGGAAGTTTCTCTGAAGTTAGAGCTGGCTGTAAATCCCAGCTCAGGCAAGAAGGAGCTGTGAGCCTCATCCCTAACCTGTCTGGACCTCAGTTTCTCAAGTAAACTTTAGTGAACACTAGGATCTTCCTTACAGGAGAGTTGCCAGCATTACAAAGAAAGCAGGTCAAGACTTAGCACTGTTCCTGGCTGATAGGAAGCGACCGATAACTTACTCATATTTCTCAGGAACCCAAATTTAGTGAGATACAATGCTTTGTGGAGAGTCTGGAAATTGGATATTTACAGCCAGGAAGAGGGCTGAGTAGGGACAGAAACCATCCCTACAGAAACCCTTAAGATCGAAGTGTGTTCCCCCAAATCTTTTGATGCCGGGAGAGTTCACCCATAAATGTGAGCCACTGCATACTTCCTACACATATGGCTCTGCCCTTCGTGTCTTCTTCCCCATCCTCCAGCTTAGTTTGCCTAAATTCTCTTTTTGCTGTTCTGTGGATCACATCTGTTGTGAGTTGAATTATGTTCCTCAGAAAGGTATGTTGAAGTCCTAACCCCCATACCAAAGAATGTGACCTTATTTGGAGATAGGATCTTTGTAATCAAGTTAAGATAAGGTCCTTAGGGTAGGCCTTTACCATATGATTGGTGTCCCTACAAGAAAAGACACAGAGAAGAATGCCATGTGAAGACAACAGACACAGGGAGAAGACAGCATTGAAGACAGAGATTGAACTTATGTAGCCACAAGCCAAGGGCTATGAGAAACTGGAGACAGCAAGGAAGGATCCTTCCCTCTAGGTTTCAGAGAAAGCATGGCCTGTGGACACCTTGATTTCAGAGTTTTATCCTCCAGAACTGTGAGAAAATAGTTTTTTGCTTGTTACAGCAGCCCTAAGAAACCAGTACAACTTCCCAGTTATAACTGCCTAAGATGTAGGAGAGAATAGGGAAAAGGTGAACAAAACCAGTCATTGCGTATGAGAGCTGGGAGCTGACTCTCATTCATTTACTTACTCATTCAACAAACATTTCTCGAGTGCCTATTTAGTGCAGGCACAGATGAAGTGCTGAGCATAGAGTGAGGAACAAGATAAGGCTCAGCCCTTAGGGAGCATTCATTTGTTGGGGGTTGTAGACCACAGTCCTGTAAAGGAATATACAGCTCGTATTATGGAGTGCTAGAGGCCAGGGAGAAAATAAAACTGGGTAGCATGGTGTGGAAGGGAGTGAATGCAAAGCCAGAGAAGGGATGATCTGGAAAGCTCACTGGCGGGGACTCTGAAGAGGGGCTCTAAGACGTGGGTAGGAACCAGCCACAAGAAGATGGGAGAGTTTTCAAGAGAGGGGAGAGCGCAGGCAAAGGCCCTGAGGTGGGCTGGAATTGGGCATGCTTGAGGAAGAGAAGGAATCACAATGTGGATATAGACCACCCCAGGCACTTACCGACCTTGTGATCTTAAGTAGTCCTTTGCTGAATTCTGCCAATGAAGAATTTGTGGCTCAGAGGAATGCTTCCACGAGCCTTCCAGATCATCCTTTCTCTTGCTTTGCACTCCATCCCACACTACAGTACCCAGTCGTATTTTCTCCCTGCTCTTTAGTTCTCCCTAATATTAACTATATTACTTGACTGAAACCTCCCCCCCAGCGCCCCTTGGAAAAGGGTCAGGTCTCTAACACCCAGGTGAGGAACTGCGCCCTAGTGTTCAGAGAGACACAGACATGTATATCTCAGACACTTCAAGACTTTATGCGTAAACAAAAGACCCAAGGAAGTTGCTTTTCTTATTTTTCTTTTAAACATTTCAGAAACTTCTAGTAACTTCTTTGAGCCTTAGTTTGCGCATCCGTGAAAGAGGTATAAACACTTCTTCGCCCAGGGTCCCCAAGCTCGTATATGACTGTCCTGGTACTCAGACTTAACTCTCCTCGAAGTCCTGGGCGCAGGGTCTGGAGGCCTCGGCGTCGGACTCCGGACCTCATTACTCATCTTTCCCAGCTGTGTGACCTTGGGTAAATTACTGCCGGTCTCTGAGACGCTTTTCTCAAGTGCAAGACGTGCGTAACTGAAGCAACCTTTCCCGGAGAACGTCAGGTGCAGGAGAGTGTCTGAGGCTAGGAGCACGTCCCAGCCACCTTCTCCCGCCCAGCAGCTCGGCCCCCTTCCCCAGGGCTCCGGGGGCGCACATCCAGCTCGCGCAGCGGGCATGCGCCGCCGGTAGATCCTCGGGCGGCGGCCGGGGCGCGCCGCGCGCTGCAGTCCCGCCGGTGGCCTGGGGCGTCGCTCCCGTCCCGACTCGCCGCGTGTAGAGCTCTACCCGGCGCCGGCGGGCCCGGAGCTCACCTGGCCGCCGGGCTGCCACCTGGGGCGCCCCTGCCGGCAGCCCTCCCTCCCGCCTGGCATTGGAGGTTCTGCTTTGCTTTCGTCTTGCTTATGCCTCAGGGGTGGGAACGTCGGTGGCTGGACCAAGGACTCCGCTAGCGCTGGGGGCACCATAGCGAGGGCCCTCGGTGCACTCTTCTGACCTGGGTTGGCAGAGGATCAAAAGGGTCCCTGATGAGTTCGCAGGCCCCCCCGCCGCTCCCGTTTTGTTAAACATACAAATAAAAGTGCGCCGCCGTGCCTCGGCTGTGAGCTCCACCAGGACGCCCGGACATGGCATAGTGTCTGGCACAGAACAGGCCCGGAGTCCAGGGCCACACTGATCCGCAGCATCCCTCGCCTAGACCAGGGCTAAGCAGAGTGGTGGGGGACAGGGCCGGTCTCCAGATGGGTTCCGAGGGTGTGCGCACAGAAAGGGAAAGGGAGGGTTTAGAAACTTGCATCGTAATCTGACAAGGCTGCAGCGCGGGGTCCCCCGAACAGGGGAGGGGAGTTAGGGCGAGGTGCGGTCAAACTCGGGGGGTGTTCGCTGTGGCCGGGACTGCTCAGGCGTGTGCAGGTTCAAAAAGGGAGGCGGGCAGGAGATTGGTCCATCAGCATAGGCAGGTCTAGGCTGCTGCTGCGGTAGCCCCCGGCCCCCTCGCTCTGCTTCCATTCGCCTCTAGTCCACACAGCAACATCCAGGGTGGTCTTCCCACAGAGCAAGCGGGATCGAGTCACAACTGCTTCAGAGTCCTTGCAAGACCCTCCAGTCCTCCACGAAGGGCGCCCTGCCCGCTTCCGAGCTCCTTTCTGACCCTCTCCCCTTAAGCCCTGCACTCTGGCCGCGCTCGCTCCCCGCTGCCCCCTGATGCACCAGGCTTCCTCCGTGGAAAGAACCGCGCACCTGTTGGGCGTCTCTTATCCTTCTCTCAACTCAAAAATCACCTTCTCAGAGGCCTTTCCGACCATTTCATCTCATGTGGCTGTCACGTCCCCTCCCTCTGTCACATCCCTGTGTTTTCTGTTCTTCACGATCAACTGAAATTGTTATTTGTTTGCTTAGGTCTTTTTATTCTCCCCCTCTAAGAAATAAGCTAATGTCTGTCTTGCTCATCCTTACTTATGTTCCCAGTGCCTAAGGCAGAGGGCCTGGCATTTAATAGGCAGCCATGATAGTTGAGTTAGCGTTCATTAATTCAGGAAAAGACTGTTTTGAGTCAGCAGAGCATGAGAGCAGACTTGGAATCTCCAGGTCTGAATATTTACACTTCACTATTCATCCACTCTCTCATCTCTAAATTGTCTCATCTGAGAAAATTGTGGGGATAATGAGTATCTGCTTCATAAGGTTGCTGCGAGGATGAGATGAGTTAACTTTTGTAGAAGGCTTGAGACAATGCTCATATTGACAGCCATATGTGATTTAGCTATTGCATCAGTAAGGGTGGGCTGGGTTACACTGCAGTAATAACCCCAAATCCCAGTGGCTTAAAAAAGACAAAGGTTTATTTTCACTAACATTATGTGTCCATCATAGGTTGGTTGAGGGCTCCTTCATATCTGATAGAGTTTGGATGTAATTGTCCTCCCAAAACTCATGTGGAAATCTGATCCCCAGTGTGGCAGTGCTGGGGGCTGTTTGGGTCATGGGGGCGGATCCCTCAGGAATGGATTAATGCTCTCCCTGGCGGGTGGGGGTAGTGAGTTCTTGCTTTTGTTCCCTTGTGAGCTGTCTGTGTAAAAGAGCCTGGCACCTCCCCACTCTCTCTCTCTCTCTCTCTCTTGCTTTCTCTTGCTGTGTGATCTGCTTGTACTCTCGGGTTTACTCGCCGGCTGCCTGCCGCTTTCCGCCATGAGTAGAAGCAGCCTGAGGCCTGTGCCAGATGCAGCTGTCCCAGAATCGTGAGCCAAATAAACCTCTGTTCTTTACAAATTATATAGTCTCTTTTCTGTTATAGCAACACAAAAATGGACAATACGGTATCTTTAATCCAGAAACAGGCTGACAAAGCAACTACCAGCTGATGTATTGCCAGTTGCCTAGGCATAGGGAAGAAGAGCTTGGCTTAATTGAGGATTATCTCTTAACACTTGCAACTGGAAGTGGTGAATAACCTCCACTCACATTTAATTGGCCAAAGCCAGTCACATGTTCACACTTAACTACAAGGAACAGGGGAGTACCACCCCACCATGTGTCCTGAAGAACTGAAAATATATTTTAGGCAGGCAATAAAATTTATTGGTATTATTATTGTATTCATTCTATGTCATTCATTCTGTATTATTATTGGTATTTATTATAGTTATAGTAGTCTCTCTTCTAGTACAGTAGAGAGCCAACTCTGTGTGGGCTGAGCTCACATAGACATTCAGCATAGGTTTTATTTTTTGTTTGTTTCTTTTGGCTCTGAGATATAACCCAGTAATTTTGTTGTATATCTAAGGAATGTGATGGTAACAGGTCTCCTAGGTTCACATGTTCTCTCTTCACAGAATCTGCATGGTACTAGATAGTACTAGGTGGTAAGATCCATGACAGTGAAGGTCATACGTATTTTGCTCACCTTTTGTATACTGAGCTCCTAGGACAATGGCTGGCACAATATTTATTGAATCAATGACTATTTAGTATGTATGAGGGTGCTTCAAAAAGTTCATGGAAAAATGGAATGAAAAGATAATATGAATTTTTCCATAAACTTTTTGAAGACCCCCTCATATATCTTTTGTTGCTAGTATAGGGAGGACGGTCTCAAGAATTCATCTTTCCAGTTTATCTGGGAACCCTGTAAAGAAAAATTGGAGCCATCCATTTATTTAGTGCACAAATTAAGCAGGATGGGAACATTGTTATTTCAACAGCTGGCACTAGAATTCCTCTTTGGGAGAAATCATCTTTATTAAGGAAAATAATCCAGACCTTGTCTTGGAGACCTCACTTTTTATGCCTAAAGCATAGTGTTAAATCCTAATGTGGAACAGCTTAGTTGCCAGGAATTTGAGGTTCAGAAGACTGGAGAGAAAAGTAGAGAGAAGAGAGAGGAGGTGGAGCCTGGAAAATGCACCCTGAGGTGAAAGGTGTTCTGTGATAAATTTCCAGGGAAAAGGTTATATAATAATTATTTATTTATTTATTTATTTATTTATTTTTTATTTTTTACTGTTGTCCTGACTCTTTAGGAAAAGTCTGTGGTTATTTGAATGCTGCCAAGTTTTCTCCAGTTTCTGTCCTTCCCTTCTATTTTAATAGAACTCCACTTTTAGCTAGGTACGCAGACACCATGGCACTTTAGGTATACTTTAGGCACTTAGGAATACTCTGTAAAACATTGCTAGGCAACTCACCCACACTTACAATCACTTTAAATTTACAGTGGTAGCAGAGTCTGATAGTTGTTCCTCCAAATCTGTTTCTCCTTTTTTCCCATTAGAGATAACCTTTCCCCAATTTCCTGCTGGACACATAGCTGCTCAGAGAGAGATACTGAATATCCCAGTGTAGCTTGTAGCTAGATGTGACCACGTAACGAAGTTCAGGTCAATGGGAAATAAGTAGATCTAGAGTACACATGTACAACAGCCAGCGGTGTCCTTAAAGGAAGGGGCATGCAGTTCTTTGTCCCCTGCCCATTCTGTTGACCTGAGTGAAGGGACTGAGAGGCAGTAGCTTGAGCCAGAATAGTAACAGTGGACCATGAAGTGAATGGCACTTGCTGAGGATAGTGGAGCGACAGGGTAGAAGCATCCTGGGCTGCTGATAATGACGGAGTTGCCATGCCTGCCATGCTCTGCTTACCCCTGGCTTAATTTACTTCAGAGGAAAATAAATGGCTATTTTGCACTGCTTGTCATTCACAGCAGAACCTAATATGGACTGATTCAGTGTTATGTGGGAAAGGAGAGGATGGGAAAGGGCAAAGCTTGAGCTAATGTAATGTAGGGTGATCTGCAAATCCAACTGATCCAGCAGAAGCAACAACCTAGAAGAAACGGAATTAATCTTTCTCTCCCCACCCAACCCCTTCAAAACTTCCCAGAAATAGAGGGCCATTGCATCTCCTACTACAAGTGGATTGCTCTCACTGTTTTTATTTAAATCTCATAATAAAGGGTCACATATCTTCTTGTTCCCTTTAAAATAGCTTTAAGAGTTCGGCACGCATGTCATGGTTCGTGATTTTCAGGTGAGCCTCTTTGGAAGGCACACAGCTGGTGTTATTCATTGAGCTGACATCACTCCCCAGCATGACAGTGATCAGTATGAAGTTTTGAACCACTTTTTCATAATTACGTATTATTTATTGATAGAGTTTGGGTATGTTGTCCCCCCTTCAAAGCTCATGTTAAAATCTGATCCCCAACTTGGCAGTGTTGGGAGCAGTTTGGGTCATGGGGACAGATACCTTATGAATAGATTAATACCCAGGGGTGGGTAGTGAGTGAGTTCTCACTCTGTTAGTTCCCGTGACAGCTGGTTGTTTAAAGGACCCTGCCACCTTCCCCCTCCCTCTCTGTCCCTTGCTTCTTCTCGCCATGTGATCTTGCACCCACCGGCTGCCTGCCATCTTTCCATTAGTAGAAGCATCCTGAGGCCTGTGCCAGATGCAACTGTCTCAGAATTGTGAGCCAAATAAAGCTCTGTTCTTTATAAATTACCCAGTTTCAGGTATTCTGTTACAGCAACACAAAAATGGACTAACACAAGAAATTGGTACCAGAGAAATGGGGTGTTGCTTTTAACAAATACTTGAAAATGTGGAAGCACCTTTGGAACTGGATGTTGAGGAGAGGCTGGAGGAATTTGGAGGAACAGGCTAGAAAAAGCCTAGATGCTGGTGAAAGTTTAGAAGAGAAGAAAGCCAGAGAAAGTTTGGAATGTTTTAGAGATTGGTCAAGAGGTGGCGACAAAAATGCTATAGAAATATGGACTGTAAAGAATATTCTAAGGAGGCCTCAGATGTAAATGAGAAGGGACTTATTGGAAACTGGGGCAAAGATCATCCTTGCTGTGAACTGGCGAGGATCTTGAATGCATTCTATTCATGTCACAAAGTTTTATGGAATGTGGAATTTCAAGGTGTTGACCCAGGGTATTTGGCGGGAGAAATTTCTAAGCAGCAAAGCATCAAGAAAACCGCATGGCTACTTGTAATAGCCTACTCTGAGTTATTGTGGCAAAGGCGTGATGCAAAGCCAGAATTTAAAAGGGAAGCCAACTGTAAGATTTCAAAAATTTTCAGCCTGGCCACATGGTAGAGTCATAGAGAGCATTTTCAGAAGAAAAATGCAATGGTACTAAGAAGATTAGTACAAAAGAAAGGGATTATCAAGAGAAGTGGGGAAAGGCCCTGAAGACATTGCAGAAGACTCTGGGGCCAACCTTTCCATTATAGGCCCAGAGGCCTAGGGAAACAGAATGGTCTTGGGGAACAGGTCTGAGGCACTCTCCAAGGGCTCACTGCCCAGGGACACCTCAGATGCTGCTCCCCACACCAGCACCCAGGCTGCTTTGGTTGCTTCATCTGTGGTTAAATTGGCCCCAGATGTGGCTGGTCCCGCAGCTTTGGAAGATATAGGCGGGAAGACTTGGTGGTGTCTATGTGGTGTTCGGTTTGCAGGCTAGCAGAATGACAGAGCTGTGTGGCTTGGGAGCCTCCACCGCAATTTCAAAGGATGTACAGGAAAGCCTGGGGCCCAGGGAGAGATCTGTCACAGGGGTGGATTCACCATATAGAGTGTTAGCTAGAGCAATGCACCAAACAGAAACATGGGCTTGGAGTTGCAGCAGAGAAACCTCATCAACACCATGCCTATTGGACCTGTAAGAGCAGGACTGCCATGGAGACTCCAGAACTGTAGAGACCAGCATACAACGCAAGCCTGAGAGAGCTAAAGCATCTCCTGAGACCAAGAAAGCCATACGAGTGGAGCTGCCTGAGGACTTGGGGACCCAACCCCTGCACCAGCATGCAGAGGACATCGAACATGGCGCAGGGTACGTGATTCACCAGCTGTAAGATTTGGTGCCTGCCCTGCTGTGTTTCAGACTTGTTTGGGATCTGATACCCCTTTCTTTTGGCCTATTTCTCCTTTTTTGAATGGGAATATGTGCCCTATGTTTGTCCTACCATTGTACCTTGGAAGTGGATAGCTTGTTTTGACTTCACTGATGGGATTTTGAACTTTGGACTTTTGAGTTGAAACAAGTTAAGACTTTGGGGATGAAATGAATGTATGTGAAAAGGACATGTTTTGGGGGGACAGGGACAGAACACCTTGTGTTGAATGTCCCCCAGAAACTTAATTCCCACTGTAACTGTTGAGGGTGGGAAATCCTATTATGGTAATTGAAAGGTAGGGCCTGAATAGTTGATTAGATTGTAGGACCGTGCTTAGTGAATGGATTAAAAACAGTGGTCAGGTGTGTGGTTCTGAGGGCTTTTAAAAAAGAGCACATGAGAGGTTCAGCTCTCTCTGCTCCACCATTTTCTGCCATGTGAGGCTCCTACATTGCTGTAAAGTCACCACAAGACCTTCACCAGATGCATTCCCTGGACTTTGGGCTTCCCAACCTGCAAAACTGTAAGCAATAAATTTCATTTTCTTACAAATTATCCAGTTCCATGTATTTTGTTACAAGCAACAGAAACGGACTAATACATTTAATAGGTACCCATAGTGACTAATAGACAAAACAAGAAGGCAAAGAGAATTCTGATGTTGAGATGCAAGAAAATGTGAGTGAAAAATTTATAATTTTCCATCACTTTCAAGCCTCAAGATGAGCTTTTTCTGGTTACCTGAATTGCAGGAATCTGATCCAAATTCATAAGTGGTGTATCAAGTTTCCTTGACTAATTAAAAAATAATAAAAAGAAAAAAAATCCTATCCAATACTATAATTTTATCCAATTTGGTTTTCCATTTATTGGCAACAAAGACTATTCACACCAGGAATGAGTTATTTGTGTGGAAGCCACTTGCAAATACCAGCCTGAAATTCTTTATCTTATCATTTAGAAAGGAAAACATGAAAATTATAGATAAGAAACCAGTTAAGAGGAAAAGTACTAGAGTTTAAAATATCCAGTCATAAAAACAATGTATTTTTAGTGAGGCATAGTGTACTTTGCATTTTGATCTATAGTTTTACAAATTTTATTCTCAAATCAAAACATAATATCTGTTTTCTTAAACATGATGAATTATTTTATTTTTTTAATAGGAGACATTCATGTTCACATCTTTCATGCTTAAAATACTGATAAATGATGATAGATATTTTTTCAATACCGTGCATGCATGTGGTTAAAAAGTCACATGGGATAGAAAAACTAAGGTGCATCGGTCCATGACTCCATTGCTTCCCAACTGTTTATTCATTCGGTGAATCTTGATTGAGGATTGCTTTGTGCCAGGCAGAATTTATTCGAGGGGCTTTTAATTAGCTCCACTTTTAACTCATCAAGCTATCTCATAGGACGATTGGTTCCATATGGCTAAATAATATGTATATAAAGTTCTTTTTCTGATGCATCAGTTTTAGAAATTCTCTAGGAATTGCTTCTTTTATACGAATTGTCTCTTTCCCTCCGTGAGGTTACCGTATACAATTGTTTCTCCCTTTGTTCTTTTGGTTGTCTTTGCAGGTTGAAACAATACATAAATACCTAAATTTTTTTTTCCCATCATAGAGATAGCATCTTTTCTCCTAGTTTTGTAAGATAAAGATAACAACCGCAGCCCTCCAGCCCCCCACGGTGCGTTTCCATCAGCCCTCCTCTCCCCTTCCATCTCTTGCCTGTATTCTCTACTTCTGCATTTTCAAGGCTGAACATTTACATCCTGTTCTGTAGCCCTGACTAAATCATTTACCCCTTTCCTTTATGTGCATTATAAAAGTGGAACATCAAAATATTTACATTATTGTGGTTATATACTTATGAAAATATTTTATGGCTGAGTTTCTGAAGTTCAAGTTTCTACTTGCTGGTGTTTTTTTATTTTTTTATTTTTATTTATTTTTTTTTTTTCCTTTCTGTCTTTTTTCGTGACCGGTAACAGGATCACAACCCTTGGTGTTGCGCCCGCACCGCGCTCAACCAGTGAGCAGACCAGTCTCTATATGGGATCCGAATCCTCGTCGGGAGCGCCACCACGCTCCCAAGCACCACACTCTACCGAGTGCGCCACTGGGCCGGCCCTTTTTTATTTTTCATTACTGAAAAAAAAAAACCATATCTTCAGGCTTTTCCAACCTCTCTACTCAATGGCGTGTCCTACAAAGTTCCCCTTGCCCTCTCCCAACTTCCACATTGCCTCCCCGACACTCTTCTGCCTCCAGCTCTCATCTGCTTCAGTATCTACACCTGCTCCCCAGAGTCATCCTGTGCTTTTCCTTCACTCCTCTCTTCTGTCTTCTGTTAAAACCCAGTTTTCTGTTTCTTGCTTGTGTGTTTACTTACTTGTTTTGCTAGGGAATATCTCAAGAACTTACTAAGAGTCACATTGGAGGTAAGTTTTCTGAGGCCTTATAGGTCTGAAAATATTTGGACCAATATCTTTTCATTCCTTACTCTAGGCTGATGGGTTATTCTGGGTTGAAAAGAATATCTTCCCAAACCTTTGGATGCAGAGCTCTGTTGTCTTCTTGGCTCAGTGTGAGAGCTCTAATGCTTGCTTCCCTTTCTTTTATAAGTAAACTGCTCCCCACTTTGTGTCTCTGGAACTTTTAGATTTTTCTTTTTATCATTAATTATGCTGTGTCTAGATGTGCAGATATATAAATACACACACATGCATATACACATATAATATATAAATTGTTCTGTGTCATTAATATAGCCTTTCAATCTAGAGACTCATGCCCTCCAATACTGGGATTTGCTTTTTTTTTTTTTTTTTTTTTTAAGTTCTTATTTTTATTACACTATCTGTTTCTATCATTATCATCATCATCATCACTATATTATTATTCAGATAGTGAAACTTCCAGATTGATTTTCAATGTTGCTCAATCTCTCATGTTTTCTACCTCTTTTATCTTTCTGGAAAGTTTTGTTGGCTTTATTTTCCAAGATATATATAATTTCTATGACTCTATTTCACTGTCTTCTGGTTGTCCCTTTTCTATAGAATCTTACATTTTATGAATGCAACGTATTCTGTAATCTCTCAGAGGATGCTACTTAGAATTTTTTAAAAAGAGTTTCTTTCTCTCATCTGGGGTCATTCATTCTCTTTTAAATGGGAGGGGACAACGGCTATGTGATGTGCGCCATGAGCCAAGGAATGCCAGCCACCTTTGGATGCTGGAAGGCACAAGGGATGGATTTTCCCCTGGAGTCTCCAGAGGGATCCAGCCCTGCTGACACCTTAATTTTAGCTCATTTTGGACTTCTAGCCTCCAGAAATGTAAGATAATAATTGTGTGTTGTTTTAAGCTGCCAGGTTTGTGGTAATTTGCTACAACAATCATAGACATCTAATGCAATTGGCTTTTCAATAGGAGACTTAACTGAAGACAGGACTGGCCTCAGCAGTGTCTGGCATGTGCTGTCATTCAAGTCCCTGCACTTAGAAGGGGCCCATGCTTGGTTCATTGCTCTGCTGTCACTGTCCTGACATGATTAATAATGTTTTGTACAAGGAACTCCACATATTCATTCTGCATGGGGTCCTACAACTTACATAACCAGTCCTGACTGAAGATATAATATATTTGGGGCATAGCCTTCTTTTTCCTATATTTTTCTGTCATTAAGATTTTCTATATCAATGGGGAATCTTTAAAAAATATCTAGGGGACCACACAACTGAAGAAATTAGTTTGCTTAGCTTCTGACATTGAACATAGACTCTGTCTTTATAAGGAGAATTGTTGGAAGCTGAAAACCTGCTGTCTTTAGAGCAGGCTGCCACATTGCACAAGACCAGTGGACACCACTTATAGGAATGAGATGTACACAATGGCAGCAGAGCCGGGACTAAATTCTAGCTTTATTATGCATTTGCTTCAGGACCTAGACCAAGGTGGCCCCTCTGGATTCTTGTGTCTACATCTCTAGAATGTGAAATAATCAGCTGTTTTGCAAAGCCTTTGTATCAGGTGGAATGGATGGTTTCACTTCCAACTAATAAAAACCTCCAAATTGGTTTAATCACTAAGGAAATATATGATCTCATCTGTCATAAAGTCTGGTGAAAGAGGGACCCTGGGATTGGTTAATGAGAGACTTTACACCACCATCAGGGTACACAGTTCTTGCTTGCTGCCATCTATAGTACCAGGAGCCAAACCATCGCCTGCAGACAGCATGAAGATCAAAGGAAAAAAGCCTGACTCTTCCATGTTAGTGCTCTTGGTAGTGAGGAAAAACTCTCTAGAAGCTTCCTGGAAGATTTCTCCTGCTGTCTTGTTGAACGAAGTGGCATCCCATGTTTGGGGTTCAGTCAGGCCAGAGCTGGTGTCATTTGCTGGTGACCTGTGCAGTCACTTAGGTCCCCATGCTTTGAAGGACTTTGCACTTGGTTTAATGCCCTGCCATTACCATCTTGAAATTCCTAACACCTTTTGAACAAGGGGCCCCCATTTTTTTTTTGCATTGGGCCCTGCAAATTCTGTAACTAGTCCTCATTAGGATCAACCCCCACTTTTTTTCTTTTTTATGGCTATTCAGGTTTTTAGTCCAGCTGCTGAGGTGGTGAGAAGTTTTCATCAGGCATCCAGACAGCATTTTACCCCAGTTTCCTCATTCCAAAGCCACATACAAGTGACAGGCATGCTTCTTGCTCCCATTCTGAACAGACATTGTATGAGTACGTTTTCTGTCACATATAACAGAATCCCTTAAAATGGGTAACTTATAAAGAAAATTAAATTTATTTCTTACAGTTTTGGAGGCTAGGAAGTCTGAGGTTAAGTGAGTACATCTGGTGAGGGCCTTCTTCTTGGAAGGGACTCTTTATAGAGGCCCCAGTGACACAGGATATCACATGGCAAGAGCTGAGCAAGAGCATGTTCATGTGCTCTCTTTATAAAGCCACTAGTCCACACCCATGATATAATCCATTAATCCATTAGCCCATTAATCCATGAATGGATTCATCCATTTAAGAGGGCATAGCCCTCATGATCTAATCACCTTTTAAAGCTCCACTTTTCAAATACCATATTGAGGATTAGGTTCCAACATGAGCTTTGGAGGGGACAAGCATTCAACCCATAGCAGGGTTAAAAGGCAAATCATGTATTTTTCAGAAACAAAGTCCAGCTGCACAGACTTTTGGTGTAATCTCCTTGTTCTATCATTTACCACCACTAAACAACATTCAGCAAAGTGAGTTGAGTTACTGGTATCTGTGGAAGGGTAAGAAAACATAAAACACAAGGACACAGATAGCAGAGATAATATTACTGCAAAAGCAGGTGAAGGCAGGAACACCCTGTCTTGCGGGCTTGTGTGAAGCTTGCCTTTTTCTTATGCTTGTTTTTCTTGGTTTGCTGGGCCCAGATTGCTGGACCTGGGATTGTAGTACTGGAGCTGCTGCTTTTCTCTTTTGGAAATTGTTCATCTCCTCCTCCAGCGGCTGCTGCTTGTCTTCCATCTCTTCTTCTCTTCCTGATGTGTCCACTTTAGGAGGTCGAACACACGAAGCTCTTTCTCTGCCCCTTAAGTCCAGACTCTTCCTCCTTCACTCTCAGAATGAACATTGTCTCATTTCTTCTTTCCTCTGCGTTTCTCTCAGGAACTTGTCCCTTCTTGCTTCTTGTGTCTCCCGAAGACCGAAGGGCTTGCTTGTGAGGGTCGATGTCCTTGCAGCCCATCTCCTTGAGCTCACAGAACTGACAAAATTCATAACAGTGGTGCGAGTCTGTCCTTGCAAGTCCTCCATGTTCACCTGGATCAGCATCTTCTGAAGTCTGACAGAACCACAGTGGTTTTTATTCTCAACTTGCTCCACACCCGAGAGGGACTGGCTGGCTTTCTCACTCTGTTGCCGATCTTCACCTGTTCAGGGCTGCTAACCACTGCAAATGGGAGCTGGATGCCTGTGGTCGCATTAATCGCTGCCACTGCTCCTTCATCTGTGGGGAATGGATATATCTGTATCCCGTTGCTGACTAGTTCACTCATGATCTTACTCTTGAATCTGTACAATTTGTTCTTGGCAATGGTATCAGCTTTTGCAATTATTGGAATAATGTTCACCTTACTGTGACCAGGTCCAGGACTTCAGTGAATGTGTGGTAGGTGCAATAAAGCAGATGCGGGCATGGATCCTCTTGTTATGCTAGTTGAAGAAAGAACATTTAATCATCAGTTCCTCTTGCAGGTAGTCTTCAAATTGGGCATCGATATATTCCACTATTGATATGTAGTTGTCATCTTTACTTATCTGGTCTCCAAATTCCATGGTGTCCACAATGGTTAACTTCAGCTGTACATTGTTTTCCTGAAGCTCATAAATTTTGGCTTTTAACATGTGTATTGTGGGAGCCCCAAATCTGAAAGGGCACTTGCATAGTGTTTGCCTATTCCAAAGAACTCACCTGGACAAATAGGTAGAGACGTTGATTTATTAGACTTTTGGGAGGTGCCATCAATCAGCTAGAAATCTGTGCCACCATGGGGTACATACAACAGTTATGTAGTGAACAGATCAAAGCAGAGGTGTAAATCATTTGCATGCTTATGCACAGACTCTCACCCAGCTCAGATTGTTCGGGAGATCTGGCTGAGCAGATAAATTAATCCACTCGCTACTTTCCTGGCGCCAGAGTTGTTTAACACCAGTATGCTAACTTAGGAAGGGTCCCTACGCCCTCCAGTCTTCTGTTTGTCTTAAAGGGGACGTTTGTCTTAAAGGAGACATGCCTTTCTGTGGGCAATTACCTTGGCCGGGGGTAGTTTCCCAAGGGGAAGGCGGTATAGGTCTATGTCCAGCTTTTACCCTACAGCATGATTCATTGTTGAGTAGCTGGGTCACCTTCAAATATGGTGTTGAAGGAAGGGTCCATGAATGTGGACTTGCCAATGCCTGTCTCACCAAAACACAGGGTATTAAAACAGAATCCTTAAGAAGTAGACTTGTTGAGCAGCTCATTGGGGAGACTGTCAAATCTAACATGCCAGAAAGTGACAGGATTCAAAGTGCTTCATCAGACGGTTTCCCCACAGACATGGCTATCATGGCTGTGGCTGTGCCTGCACCTGGATGCCCTCCGCCAGCCCTGGCATCTGCTAGCACCTGGCTTGCCCCCACCCACCTCCCTCTGCTCGTGCTGGTCTCGCTTTGCAGCCAGCACCATCTGCTCCCCCCACACCACTGGCCCTCCCTGTTTTATTAGAGTATATGGCCACCCACCTGGAAGGGACCATTTGCTTCCCCAGGAAGGCAGGACCTACCCTTTGAAACTGAGGATGGAGCCGCCCTTTGAAGAACATGAGGAAGGATAGATACCTGATTACCAAGACAACAATTTCTCTATAACTGTTGTGAGAATGGGACATGGTTGGCTTCAATGCAAGATAGGTGACTAAAAGCTGACTTTTCAAGGAGACGCCCTGCTACAGCAGTGTTGGGTAATTTAAAGGACTCACAAGACCCCACAGGATATGCTCACGTACAGCTTTAGTAGGAGAAAGCAAGCTCAGGGAGGTTGGAAACTTACAGAAGCAGCTCCAAGAGCACCTCCTCAATCGCACAGGATTTGCTTCATCTTCAGATTGTGGACCAACAAAATGTGCATTAGATACCTTGGGCTCAGGGTCAGTAAAATTTCCCTTAAATATTTCCCCCGGGAGCCTAGGAGACCTAGCTGCAGGGAGGCAGTATTACCAAAGACAAACCTTCCTCAGTTGTTCATGCTGGGTCATGAGCAGGAGCCATAATCACAAGATCTGAGCCAGGAATAATAAAATCTACCTCACAGGTATCTTGTGAAGAGCAAATAAGATGACCCTGCATGTTATTTATTGATTAAGTAAGATGATTAAGCTGTGGATACATAACGGGTCCTCAATATGTGTGACTTTAATTTATTATTAAAGATGAAAATACTTATTTTTCTACATATAAACTTCAATCTTAACTATTATTTTAAATCTGATTATTTTTGTTACAAGGAATTTGGATAATGTTTTTTAACTTCAGTTTCAAACTGAAGTTGAGTTTCTCCAAATCTTAGTGATTACTCTTTCAAAATGCTAGGCATGTTGCCAAAAGACAGCAAAAAATGAGCTAACATTTTAAGGTTTGGGTTTTGTTTTACTATTTGAAGGGAAGATATAGTGGGAATTTGAGTTGTGTATATGTTTGGAAAGGGACTGAAGAAATAAAAAATGCTGATTGTTTGTAAATATCATGAGAAATTGCAGAGAGGTATGAACTGTTAGTAAATTGAGTTTTCTAGATAATATTTTAGAAGGATGTATTATAAGGCTTGGTACCAGAGAATGCTATACTTTCTTCTTTTTTATAACCAATTAGATAATGTCTCCATTTTCCCATGCTATCTTCTAATCATGTCCACATACATATTTAATTTTACATGTTTGCTGTTATATTAGCAGAATTTTCTAGTTTTCCCTTTCTCTTACACAATGCCAGAGTATGTTTCATGTGGCACGGTCTTCCCCCCTCTGGTCTATTTCAGAACTGACTCTCTTTCTCAAACATGTCCCTATATCACCACTAACTATCTAATGCATTCTTATGTAAGTCTCATATAAAAAAGTGGCAAATACATGTTTGTGAGATGTACATATATTTACAAACATAGGATTATTCTATATGTATTTTTCTGTAAGGTGCTTTTATCACTTAACCTAGTATAACATAGATCCCAATAGGAAAACTGATGCAACACTAAAGCCTTCCTTTAAGTAGTTGCACAGTATTTCACCACATGGATATGCTCCACTTAATTTAACCAACCTTTTATTAATGAATTTTAATTTTTTTTTTATCACTTGGCATGTAATGCTTCAATAAACACTCTTTACCTATTTACTTCCTACTTCTGTAAATATGCTTTTAATTCTATAGAATTTAATTTTATAGGACAAATTTCCAGAACTAGAATTGGTGAGTAAATGGATACACAGAATATTTTAAATTTTAATTGAGTTTGCCAGATTCATTTCCAAAAAGTTGCAGTAATTAATACTCATTGTTATGAAAAATTTACAGAACCTATTACCTTGCCCTCCCCACATCCTCCAGCTAGCACTGGGTGGAACATTCTTCTGAACTTTTTGCCATCTGTTGAGTGAAAAACACGTTAAATCATTGTTACTTTAATTGGCGTTTCTCTGATAATTGTGAAGTTGAGCTTCTTTCATGTGTCTATGGGCATCAGGATTTCCTCTTCTATAAAATGGCTATTTTTATCCTTTGACTGTTTTTCAATTGGGCTATTTGTCCTTACATCATCAATTTTGGGGAGTTATTTCTGTATGATATATAGGAATCATTCATCTGACATATGTACTTCAAATACTTTCACAGCCCATTCTTTGTCTCTGACTGTGCTTATTGCCTCTTTTGTCAAAATTTAAATATTTACATAGTCAAATATTTTCTTCACTTCCCTTTGTTTTTTTGAGTTTCCTGTCTTGCTTAAGAAACCCCCCAACACACACACCACTTCCACAAGTGCTAGAGGCATATGAACCTTTTCCTAGATTTTCTTCTACATTGTTATTGTTATATTTTTATTTTTAAATATTTAATTGTCATAGGAATTATTTTTATATAGGTAAAAGGAACGCTCTATTCCCCCAGCCCCCGATAGCCAATTGTCCTGGAAATGTTTATTTAACTAAACCATCCTTTCCCCACTGATATGTAAAATCGACTTTATCACATATTGAGCTTCCTGGTCGTGAACTCTCCAGCATTTTTCAGTGACAGGGGAGTTGTGTTTTTAAAAAGTCTGCTATGGCAAGATTGGCCCTCATCTAACTCCCCCACTATTTTTTTTCACCAGTGTTTTCTTGGGCATTCTTTGACATTTATTCTCCATATGAAACATGTTTTTTTTTTTTCCTTTTATGCTGGTGCTAAGGGATACAGAATTGGGCTGATTTGATCAGGCGTCTTCTGCACAATTATTGCACAATTACTTGTGCAATAATCTCTTTATCATCATGGCAGGCAGCACTCTGAACACTCCTAGTACGCACCCACCAGGGAGCTGCTGAGATTGTGCAGGCCACACTTGGCACAGGGAGCCAAGCAAAGGGTACTGCTGGGATGGGATGGGGGTGACACTGGGGTGAAAACCAGCCTGTGTACTCCCCTCCAAGAGTTGCATTTCTCTAGAGGATCCTCTCTGAAGGGTGCCTCCTAACTCACATTAAAGCACTGTGTCAGTGGTAGCAGTCCCAGCGCTGAACTGCTGAAGTCTGGCCTGGAGAGCCCTTTCTTGTCTCTAAGCTGTATGCCTGATGTGCCCTGACCCCAACCCTTTAATCCCTCAGCAAACCTCTGCTTAAGCACCTGGGCTGGCTCTGGACTCACCCTCCCAGGATTGAATCCAAACTCCATCCTTATTAATGTCTTTCATAGCTCCTCTTCCTGGATCTCCTCACCTTCAGAATAGATGGCCACATCTCCCCTCCATTGCCGCGCCCTGGCCTGAGACAGCAGCATCATTTGCTTGGGTGATTTCAATAACCTCCTAATTGCTTTCCTTACTTCTGCCAAGAGCAATCCTTTTAAAACCTGCATCTCTCCAGGGGCCTCCCATCCCACTCAAAGTCAAAGTCAGAGTCTTTAAAGTGGCTGCAAAGCTCTACATGATCCAGTTCTTGTCACTTCTCTGATCTTACTCCTATTTCTGTCTCTCTTAGTCATTCATTCATTCAACAAAAATTTATTGAGTGCTTACTACATGCCAGGCCCTGATGTAGACATGTGGGACCAAACAGACAACAGTCTCTATCTTCATGAAGTAAATGTGCTGGGGAAGGGAGTCAGGAAATAAAAGATAGATAGACATAATAAATAAATTATATACAGTGTTAGAAATAAGGTGACCAATTGTCCCTGTTTACCTGGGATCCAGGGGTTTCTTGGGACACAGGACTTTGAGTGTTGAGCTGGGCACTCTAGTAACAGTGTAAATGCTACTGAGACAGAAAAAGGAGAGAAGGGGAAGGAGACACGCAGACTGTGTATGTACAAATGTGGGTGTGAGAGAGAAAAAGAGTGAGAGAGAGAGAGAAAGAGGGAGAATTTTGACTAGAGTGGTCAGGGAAGGCTCATCCTGCTGACACTGGTCTCTGTGCTATTCCAGGAGAACTTGCTAGGCACGTGCCTGCCTCGGGCCCTAACACTAGCCGTTCTCTCTGGCTGATTGCTCTAGCCCCAGGAATCCACATCTTATGTTTTCACTGTCTTTATATCTCCATTTAAACATCACCTTCTAGAAAACCCTTCCTGACTGCCCTATTTAAAGTTGCTAATAGTGCAGCACTCGCTAGCCCCCTTCCCTTATTCATTTCTTCACAACACTTACTTTCCTCTAACAGACTTTATAATTTCTAGACTTCATAATTTATGTCTTTCTCTCACCTCTTGATTATGAGTGGGAGGAGGGCATGGTTTTATCCCTGCTGGTATCTTAGTGTCTACTACAGTGCCTGGCCCAGAATGGGACTCAATAAATATTTGCTGAATAAAGGGAAGGATGAATGAGGGAGAAGATCACTGACATTTCTGTGCTGCATTTTCATCTTCTAAAATTTCAGGATTGTAATGGCCACCACACTTTTTGAAAATATTTAATAATATTTAATGAAACAATACATCTAAACTGCTTTAAACAATACTGGGCACCTGTCAGGTTCTTCAAATGTAGTTTGGCATCGCTGGTTACATCCCCCAGTCTCATTCCCCTCTATCCATATCATGTATGTAATGTGTACACACAAAATGCATGATCCATACTTTGATGGACTTTTTTATGTACCCATGAAGAGTTTATGGTATTTTTTTTTTTTAAGATGACCGGTAAGGGGCTCTTAACCCTTGACTTGGTGTTGTCAGCACCACGCTCTCCCAAGTGAGCCATGGGCCGGCCCATTGTTTTATGTACTTTAAAAATTTACTGAGGTAGTATTACATACAAAGTTACTTCAAAAAGTTAATGGGAAGATTGTATTATCTTTTAATTCTATTTTTGAAGTACCCTCGTATTTGTTTTTGACATCCATTCATGTTGAAATACATAATTTAGCTCTTTCCTCTTAATGGCTGCATTGACTTTTCTTTGACGGTGACAATGTTTTGCTAAAACAGGCAATGTTCAGGAGAACATCGTTGTGCGTGTCCCATTGAAAATCTACAAGAGTTTCTCCAGGGGGCATCTTCACAGTGTAATTGCATGGTTGCTGGTTATTCTCTGTTTGCTCTCTCCAATCCCCTCTCCATCCTAATCCACCTGCCCTGTCCTGGGACACCAATCCCTGGGGACTGTACCACCTGCTGCCTTCTCCTTGGGTTTAATGAATGGGGGGTCCTGGCAGAAGAGTAGAGGGCAGAAAGGGGAGGTCTGGCTATTGTTTTTCCCTTCCTCTTTGTTTCAGCACCATGTGCCTGGCAGTAGCTCTGCCCTTCATGACGTGGTCCATCGGTCAGCCCCTCCCCTGTCCCAGCTCTGATGAGGCTCCAGCACCTTGATTTCCTCTTCTTTTCCAATCAGCCCTAAGCTTGGTAACAGTTTCCCACTATTGCTGGTTTCTGGGTGTCTCACCATTCATTGTTTCTTTCACCCTGCTTGTATTTCTCCAAGTAACGTCTTCATAAAGGACTCTTCTTTAAAACATTCAGGATAAATTTTGTTTCCTACAAGGGCCAAACCAATGCATTGGCTTCATAGTGTGCACTCATTTAAAAAAGGTAGAGTTTGCTTTAAAAAGACACAGCACACACACCTTAATTACATTTTGGAAAGTGAAATAGTACCAAAAAGTATACGATGATGGGAAACAGGAATCATCTTCCCGCCTTCCTTCTTTCTTACCTTTTTTCTCTATTTTGGCTCTCCAGAGGCAACCATATTCAGGCGTCCTTGTTTCCCTGATGACTAATGATGTGGAGCATATTTCATATATTTATTGACCATTTACATATCTTATTTTGTGAAGTGTTTATTCAAGTCTTTTTGTGATTGATTTGCAGAAGTTCTTTATATTTGCTAGATATGAAATGTATGTCAAATATATGTACAGTGAGTATTTTTTCCAAATCAGGGGCTTGCCTTGTATTTTCTTGATAGTCACTTTTGAAGAGCAGAAAGCTTTAATTTTGTTGAAATTCAATTAACTCATTTTAAAAATGAAATCCAATTTGTTAAGTTTTTTCCTTTATGGTTATTTTGGTAAAGAAATCTTTACCTACATAAGGTCAAGAGATATTTTCCTGTTTACTTCTAGCACTTTTACAGTTTTAGCTTTTGCATTTATATCTATGATGTATTTCTCTGTTTTTATTTTGCATGGTGTAGAATTGGATTCATTCTTTTTTTCTGGTCCATATAATTATCAAGTTTTTTTCAGCACCATTTATGGAAAGAACTATCCTTTCTACATTGAATAAAATTGGTCTCTGCCAAAAATCAGTTGACCATAACTGTGTGAGACTATTTCTGGATTCTGTACTCTGTTCAGGTGATGTATTTATTCATCTTTATGTTAATATCACACTGCTCTAGTTACTGCAATTTTAATATAATAAATCTTAAAATTGAGTACTATAAGCCCTTCAACTTTGTTCTTTTTACAAATTATTTTGGCTAGCCTTTACATTATTTGCAATTACAAATACATTTTAGAATCATTTTTTCAATTTGTACAAGAGTCTTCTAAGATTTTTTAAATAAATAAATTTGGGAATAATTGACATCTTAACAATATATACTCTTCCAGTCCATAAATATGGCATCTTTCTTCATTTATTTAGGTCTTCTTTAATTTCTCTCAGCAAGGATTTTAGTTTATAATGAAGAGATAGTGTATATGTTTTCACTTAGTGTATTACTAAATATATTAATGATATTCAAAATGGAATAAAATTATTTTCCAATTGATAAATGCTAAGACATAGAAATACAATTATTTTTTGCATATGGACCATGTATCCTTTGACTTCAATAATTTTATTGTTCTTGTAGTTAGTCTTATAAATTTCACAAAGATCAAATTATCAAACCACACACACACAAATCAGAGATGTTACCAACACTAAGCTTTACGATTACAGTCATGGACCACATAGCATTTCAGTCAGTGACAGACCACATGTACAGCACCATCTATTGAGGAGACTATTCTTTCTCCTCTGTGTAGTCCTGGCACCTTTGTTGAAGGTCATTTGGACATAAATGTAAGGGGTTATTTCTAAGTTCCCTATTCTGTTTCATTGGCATATATATGAGGGTACTTCAAAAAGTTCATGGAAAGATGTTCCATGAGCTATTTTTCATGAATTCTTTGAAGTACCCACATATCTCTCTTTATGCCATTGCTATGCCGTCTTGATTACTGTTACTTTTTTTTTTTTTTGAATGTGTTGAAATCAGGAAGTGTGAGGCCTCTGACTTGTTTTCATTAAAGATTGTTTTGGCTATTCAAGGCCACTTGAAATTCCACATGAATTTTAAGATTTTTTTCTATTACTGCCAGAAAATGCTGTTAGTATTTTGATAAGGATTACACTGAATCTGTAGACCACTTTGGGTAGTAGAGACATTATAACAATATTAAGTCTTCCAATCCACAAACACAAGGTGTCCTTTCATTTGTTTGTAACTTCTTTGATTTCTTTTAGTAATATTTTGTAATTTTCACTGCACAAGTCTTTTGCCTCCTTGGTTAAATTTATTCCTAAGTATTTTATTCTTCTTGATGCTATTGTAAATGGGATTATTTTCTTAAATTCTTTTGCAGATTGTTCATTATTAGTGTATAGAAATAAAGCTAATTTTTCTGTGTTGATTTTGTATCCTGCATATTTGCTGAAATTGTTTATTAGCCTTAACAGTTTCTTTTTTGGTGTGGAATATTGAAGGTTTTGTACATATAAGATCATATTATCTGCAAACAGAGATAATTTTACTTCTTACTTTCCAATTTGAATGCCCTTTGTATATTTTTTCTTGTCTAATTGCTCCGGCTAAAACTTCCAGTACCAGGTTGAATACTAGTGATGAGAGTGGGCATCCTCACACTGTTCCTGATGTTAGAGAAAAACTTTTCAGTCTTTCATGAGTGAGAATGATGTTATCTGTGGGTTTTTTAAAAAAAATGCATATATAGCTTTAAATTTATTGAGGTAGTTTCCTTCTAATCCTAATTTGTTGATTGTTTTTATCATGGGAGGATATTGAATTTTGTCAAATGCCTTTTCTGCATCAATTGAGATAATCATGTGGTTTTTGTTCCTCATTCTGTTAATGTGCTATATTACACCGACTGATTTTTATATGTTGAAAAATCTTTGCATTCCAGGTATAAATCCCAGGTGGTCATGGTGTATAATTCCTTTAATGTGCTACTGAATTCAGTTTGCTAGTATTTTGTTGAGAATTTTTGTAACAATATTGATCAGGAATCTTGGACTATAGTTTTCTTGTTTGAAGTTCTGGTATCAGGATAATGCTGGCCTAGAGAAGAGCTTGGAAGTGTTTCCACCTCTTCAATTATTTGTAAAAGTTTAAAGAAGATTGGTATTAATTCTTCTTTAATTGTTTGGTAGAATTATACAGTTAAAACATCCGGTCCTAAGATTTTCTTTGTTGAGAGGTTTTGATTACTTCTTTAATCTTACTACTTATAGATCTATTTAGATTTTTAATTTCTTCATTATTCTGTCTTGGTAGATTGTACATTTCTAGGAATTTATCCATTTCTTCAAGATTATTCAAATTATTGGCATATAATTGTTCACAGTAGTATCCCTTCAACATAATGATTTCCATTCCTTTAGGTATGTACTCAGAAGTGCGATTGCTGGATCATATTGCAATTCTATCTGTATTGTTTGAGGAAGCTCCATACTATTTAGCATAATGGCTGCACTAATTTACAGTCCCACCAACAGTGTAGGAGGGTTGCTCTTTATCTGCATCCTCACCAGCATTTATTGTTCTTTGTCTTTTAGATACTGGACAGTCTAACTGGAGTGAGATGATATCTCAATATGGTTTTATTTGCATTTCCCTGATGCTTAGTGATGTTGAGAATTTTTTCCTGTCTGTTGGCCATTCATATATCTTCCTTTGAGAAATGCCTATTCAGCTTCTTTGCCTGCTTTTTAATTGGGTTGGTTATTTGTTTTTTTTTAACTGTTAAGTTGTTTGAGTTCCTTGTACATTCTTGATATTAATCCCTTGTCAGATGCATAGTTTGCAAATATTTTCTCCGATTCAGTACATTGTCTTTTTTGCTCTGTTGATTGTTTCTTTTGCTGTGCAGAAGCTTTTTAGTCTGATATAATCTCATTTGCTTGTTTTTTCTTTTGTTGCCTGTGCTTTTGGGGTCTTACAGAGTCTTCGCCCAGTCCTACTTCCTGAAGGGTTTCACCTGTTTTCTTTTAGGATTTTTATAGTTTCAGCTCTTATATTTAAGTCTTTTACTATTTTAAGTTGATTTTGGTATATATGGAGAGGTTCAGGTCTAGTTTCATTCTTCTACGTATGGATGTCCAGTTTTCCCAGAGCCATGTATTAAAGAGGCTGTCTTTTCCCCAATATATGTTCTTGTTGGCAGTGTCAAAGATCAGTTGGATGTAAGTATGTGGGTTGATTTTTCAGTTCCCTATTCTGTTCCTTCAGTCCATGTGTCTGTTTTTATGGAAGTACCATGATATTTTGGTTAGTAGAGATTTGTGGTATAATTTGAAGTCAGGTAGTGTTATGCATTTGGCTTTATTAATTTATTAATTAATTTATTTTCGCTCAGGGTTGCTTTGCCTATTTGGGGTCTTTTGTTTTTCCATGTGAGTGTTAGGAATGTTTTTTGTATTTCTGTGAAGAATGTCACTGGTATTTTGATGAGTATTGTATTGAATTTTTAGATCTCTTTGGGTAGTATGGACATTTTCACAAGGTTAATTCTTCTAATCCAAGAGCAAGGACCATAATTCCATCTTTTTGTGTCATCTTTAATTTCTTTCAGCAGTGATTTGTAGTTCTTGTGGAGATCTTTCACCTCCTTGGTTAAATTGATTCCTAGGCATTTTATTTTTTTGGTGACTGTTGTAAATGGACTTGCTTTCTTGATTTCTTTTTCTGCTAGTTTGTAATTAGAGTATAAAAATGCTGCCGATTTTTGTGTGTTGATTTTGTATCCTGCAACTTTACTGAAATCATTTATCAGCTCTAAGAGTTTATTGGCAGAATCTTTAGGTTTTTCTATATATAGGATAATGTCACATGCAAACAGGGGCAGTTTGACTTCATCTTTTCCAATCTTGATGCCCTTTATTTCTTTCTCTTGCCTGATTGCTCTGGCTAGTACTTCCAATACCATGTTAAATAGGAGTGGTGAGAGTGGGCATCCTTATCTTGTTCCATTTCTGAAAGGTTTTCTCCATTCAGGATGATATTGGAGGTTGGTTTGTTGTAAATGTCTTTTATTGGGTCTAGATGTGGAGATATGCCTTCTATCCATAATTTGCTGAGAGTCGTTATCGTGAAGTGATGTTGAATTTCTTCAAATGCTTTTTCTGTATCTATTGAGATAATCTATGGCTTTTGTTGTTGATTTTGTTGATGCGGTATATCACATTTATTGATTTGTGTATGTTGAACCATCTTTCTCCATTTTCTGAAAAAGTTTGTAAGCTTGGTATTATTATTTTTTAAAATGTGTGATAGGATCCATCTTGGTCTAGATCTTATTTTGTAAGAAATCTTCTAATTTCATTTAAAGATGAAGTGCTATCCAGATTTTCTGTCTCTTCTGTATTGCTCTTATAACTGTGAAGTTATATTTTTCAACTTCACTGGAATAAAGGTGCTTCTGAGATTTCTTTAATATTACTGTGATGTCTGTAGGATTTATTGTGTTGTCTCTTCTTTTATTCTTTATTAGTAGGTTGTGTGTTTTTTTGCCTATGTTTTTGATTACTTTAGCTAGGTTTTTATTAATTTTCTTAATCTTTCCAAAGGACCACCTTTTGACTTTATTGTTTTTCTTTATTGTTTGTATTTATTTTCTTAATTTCTGCCCTTATCTTTATTATTTCCTTCTTTCTACTTCCTTTGGGCTTAATTTATGGTTTTCTTATGGCTTATGGTGAAAACTTAGATGCTTGATTATAGGCCATTCTTTTCTAATATATGCACTTAAGGCTATTAAGCTATAAATGCTTGTATTAGATCTTCATATTTAAAGGGTAATTGTATCCCTCAAATTTTGGTATGTGGCATTTCATTACATTCATTAATTTTTTTGTTTTTCTTTTAGAATACTCTTCAAATAAAATATAAGATATTTTTAAAATTTTGCTTTTGTTTTCACCATGAGGAATTTGGAAATGTGTTGTTTAATTTCCAAACAGCTGGAGATTTTTCTAGGTATTTTAATGTTATTTATTTTTAACTTGATTCTCTCTCTTTTTTTTTTTTTTTTTTTTTTTTTTTTTTTT